>NC_071259.1:33771788-33801788 GCF_023375685.1 Ictalurus furcatus | reverse complement strand
GTGTGTGAGTGTGTGTGAGTGTGTGTGTGTGAGTGTGTGTGGGTGTGTGTGTGTGAGTGTGTGTGTGAGTGTGTGTATGTGTATGTGTGTGAGTGTGTGTGAGTGTGTGTGTGTGTGTGAGTGTGTGTGAGTGTGTGTGTATGTGTATGTGTGTGTGTGTGAGTGTGTGTGTATGTGTATGTGTGTGTGTGTGTGAGTGTGTGAGTGTGTGTGAGTGTATGGGTGTGAGTGTATGTGTGTGTGTGTGAGTGTGTGAGTGTGTGTATGTGTATGTGTATGTGTGTGAGTGTGTGTGTGTGTGAGTGTGAGTGTGTGAGTGTGTGTGTGTGTGAGTGTGTGTGTGTGTGTGTGTGAGTGTGTGTGTGTGAGAGTGTGTGTGTGAGTGTGTGTGTGTGAGTGTGTGTGTGTGAGTGTGTGTGTGAGTGTGTGTGTGTGAGTGTGTGTGTGTGAGTGTGTGTGTGAGTGTGTGTGTGAGTGTATGTGTGTGAGTGTGTGTGTGTGAGTGTGTGTGTGTGAGTGTGTGTGTGTGAGAGAGACTGACCGTTACAGAGGAATCCTCCTGATCTGTGGCACTGTGATCTGTCGAACTGACAGAACTGTCCTTCGTACTGATTGGGGTTGTAACACAGACACATTCCACACAGACAGTCTCCTCTCCCGTTACATGGCTCCTCCCCCGTCTTCTCCACACACCCGCTCGTATCTGAGGACACCTGAGACGAGCAGTTACAGAACGGACCCAACCTGAGCGACAGAGAGAGAGAGAGAGAGAGGTGATGGGTGTGTTGTTTATCAGTCTGTGTGTAGAGAAGCGTGCTACATACACACACTACATCAAGAAATAACAAATAAAAGAACATGCAACACTACACACTCTCAGCCAATCAGAACCCTCTGGAATCCCTCCCCCTCCCCCCAAAACAGACACAGGTTCCTGTAATACAACTGTTGCTATGGTAACATCTTTATAATATTTACCATTTATCATAACAGTGGCAGGTTCCACACACCAGCTTTCCGTTACCGCTACACCGAGCCGCATTCTCTTCTGGAAACTGAGAGAGGAACAGGAGTGTACAGTACAGGCAAGTTCAGGGTGTGTGGTTTGGGACACACCCACAGTGCACCGACGGTGGGGTTTATGTGGACTATATAGTGTAACGGGTGTGTGGTTTGGGGCACGCCCATATCACTCTCACCTTTTCACACTCGCAGGTTTCACAGAGGACGGAGGTTTGTATCTCGAGGGCGGAGCTAAACGTGGTGGGTTTGACCCTGATCGTCCCCGTGCGTTCGTTGGTGTTCAGGCTGCACACGGGTTTATCATTCACACTCGTCTTAGCGTTCAGAAGCAGTTTAAATTTACCCTGAAAGAAAAAAAAACAAAGGGTGAAGAGACGATGCTAAACTGGAGTGTATAAAGCTGTGTGTGAGGAGTAGAAACAGCAGGCTGGAGGCGTGTCTATAGACCAGACTCACAATTTCTCCCGGCTGGATGGAGAAGTTTCCGTAATCTGACGCGACTCCGGCCGCTGAGAGCATCTGAGCACCGATCGCTCTGGGTTTATTCTCAGCCTGGATGCTGATCTTCGAACGGATATTCTGTGAAGAACACACACACACACACACAACACGCACACACAACATGCACACACACACACACACACACACAACACACACACACAACAACACACACAACAACACACACACAAACAGAGACAACACACACACAAACACAGACAACACACACACACACACACACACACACACACACACACAACAACACACACACAAACACACACAACACACACACACAACACCACACACAACAACACACACACAAACAGAGACAACACACACACAAACACAGACAACACACACACACACAACACGCACACAACACACACACACAACACACACACACACAACAACACACACACACACAACAACACACACACAAACACACACAACACACACACACACACAAACACACACAACACACACACACAAACACACACACAACACGCACACACACACATACACAACACACACACACAGACAACACACACACACACACACGACTAGTTATAGAACAGTATAATACACTTCCAGTTTCCAGTTTGACAGAGATCACTACAAATCTCTGAGAGAGACAGACAGACAGGCATATAGACAGAAAGACAGAAAGACAGGCAGAAAGAGATACAGAGAGACAGACAGAAAGACAGGCAGAGAGACAGGCAGAGAGACAGTAATATTAGAGTGTGAGAATCTCAGAAACACTGCTGGAGTGTGCGACTCACATCGAAGGCGATCTTGATGATGTTGAGGATGTTGGACGAATCGTCTGTCAGCACTCCGAGCTCCGCGATGGGGAAATACGGAACCAGTTTCTACATTACACCACAAAACCACACAAATACATCAACACGTCATTAAAATACCCCCAGACCTGTTCAATCAACCAAGACCTGTTCATAAACCTAGTTTCACACTGTAACTCACAGAGAGAGAGGGAGGGGGAGAGAGAGACAGAGAGAGAGTTAGAGAGAGGGAGGGGGAGAGAGAGAGGAAGAGAGAGTTAGAGAGAGGGAGGGGGAGAGAGAGACAGAGAGAGAGTTAGAGAGAGGGAGGGGGAGAGAGAGACAGAGAGAGAGTTAGAGAGAGGGAGGGGGAGAGAGAGAGGAAGAGAGAGGGAGGGGGAGAGAGGGAGAGAGAGAACGGGGGGAAGAGAGAGAGAGAGGCTGATATGAAGGTAAGATGAGACTAATTTAGGGTAACAGGGATTGGAAGCGTGTAGCTGTAGTAAACCCGTCCTGGCTGTTGAAGGAGATGAGGAGATGTTTCCCTCACACACTGACCTCGTAGTAGGAGAGCGAGTGGTTGGTGATGGCGAAGATGGGGATGATGTTGTTCTGGACGAGCAGCCGCACCAGAGTGGGGACTGATGGGTAATCCTGCTGCGTGGCGTGCGTGTACAGACCCTTATTGTCCAGGTGACACGCCTCGTCGTTCCGTGGCAAAATTCCCGCCAACACGTTTATGCCGTCCGCTTCGTAATGAAACGCCGACTCGGTGGAGAAGACGAGGAGATGGGTGCTGTGCTGCCTCCACCCGATCTGAGACTGAGCACACAGAAAGGGATAAAAACTCAAACAAATAGAAAAATAAAGGCAGGTTTTCTTTTTCAGAGAAAGGTGCGTGACAGACCGTCTCTCTCGGCCAATCAGAATGCAGGTCTGTGGTGACAGAGTGCACTACATAGACTCATCATCTCCACTAGCACTGTGTAGAATACCATAATCCACAATGCACTGCAGCAGTTTACCCCAACTGCTCCAGATTACCCATAATGCACGTGGCCTCGGTTGAGAGGCATCATGTGATCATTGTGTGAGCTGATTGGCTACCTGACACACGGCGGCCTGCAGGATGGCGTCGAATCCCCCCTCGGGAGCGTCCAGGTTGCCAGATATTCTCTCCTTCTGCAGGATCTCTTTGAAGGTGTTGAGGTTACTGGTGAGAGTGATGACGTGCTGGAAGGAGAACGGAGGGTCACTGTTCGTCCACGGCTCCTTCAACCTGACAGACAGACAGGAGGACAGACAGACAGATGGACAGACAGAGAGACAGACAGACAAACATGGATAGAAGGGTGGGAGAAAAGGAAAGTTAGACAGACAGACAATTAAATAGATGAACTAATGGAAAGCAAGTCAGACTGATAGAGACAATCAGATGGACGGACAGACACACAGACAGACACACAGACACACAGACAGACACACAGACAGACAGACACACAGACACACAGACAGACAGACAGACAGACAGGCAAACAGACAGACAGGTATCACTCCTACTTTGATGGTCTCATGTCTGTCTGCGGTTCAGTGACTTTATCAACAAATTTGCCGAATCCAATTGTGTAATCATCAGAGAGAGTCCCAACCAACGTAGCTGAAACACACACACACACGCACACATACACACACACACACGCACACATACACACACGCACACACACACACACAGACACAGATCATTTTGCCACAGATGATCAATTTTCTATTATTATTAAAGTTGTTGTTGTTGTTGTTTGTTTGTTAAATACCTAGGCTGTCCCCCATCTTCTTGAGGTTGTCCAGATCATCAGACATGGAGTTGGAGAAGTCCATGAGGATGTAGAGGTCGAGTGGACCACGCGATGGCTCGAACACCTCCATCTCCACCACTCGCTCCTCACCAGGTAACAGAGTCATACTCATCTCCTGAGGAGCCACTTGGGAGTGTTTCAGGTTCTTATCAATCGCAATTTTCTGTTACAGAGAGAGAGGAGAACGTGAGGAGAACACGAGAACAATGCATGGAGAAAGAGAGGACATGAGGACAGAAAAAGAGAATTCTGAATAAACTGAGGTTCCTGGTTTATAATAGTGATAAAGAGTCTCAGAGTAACAGTGTGTGTGTGTGTGTGTGTGTGTGTGTGTGTGTAAGTGTAATACTGTGTGTGTGATACCGTGTGTGTGTGTGTAATACTGTGTGTGTGATAACGTGTGCGTGTGTAATAATGTGTGTGTGATACCGTGTGTGTGTGTGTGTAATACTGTGTGTGTGATACCGTGTGTGTGTGTGTAAAATACTATGTGTATGATACCGTGTGTGTGTGTGTGTGTGTGTGTAAAATACTGTGCGTGTGATACCGTGTGTGTGTGTGTGTAAAATACTGTGCGTGTGATACTGTGTGTGTGTGTGTGTAAAATACTGTGTGTGTGATACCGTGTGTGTGTGTGTGTAAAATACTGTGTGTGTGATACCGTGTGTGTGTGTGTGTGTGTGTAAAATACTGTGTGTGTGATACCGTGTGTGTGTGTGTGTGTGTGTGTAAAATACTGTGTGTGTGATACTGTGTGTGTGTGTGTGTAAAATACCGTGTGTGTGTGTTTGTGTGTGTGTGTGATACCGTGTGTGTTTGTGTGTGTGTGTGTGTGTGTGTAAAATACTGTGTGTGTGATACCGTGTGTGTGTGTGTGTGTGTGTGTAAAATACTGTGTGTGTGATACCGTGTGTGTGTGTGTGTGTGTGTGTAAAATACTGTGTGTGTGATACTGTGTGTGTGTGTGTGTGATACCGTGTGTGTGTGTGTGTGTGTAAAATACTGTGTGTGTGATACTGTGTGTGTGTGTGTGATACCGTGTGTGTGTGTGTGTGTGTGTGTGTGTGTGTGTGTAAAATACTGTGTGTGTGATACTGTGTGTGTGTGTGTGTGTGATACCGTGTGTGTGTGTGTGTGTGTGTGTGTGTGTGTAAAATACTGTGTGTGTGATACTGTGTGTGTGTGTGTGTGTAAAATACCGTGTGTGTGTGTTTGTGTGTGTGTGTGATACCGTGTGTGTTTGTGTGTGTGTGTGTGTGTGTGTGTAAAATACTGTGTGTGTGATACTGTGTGTGTGTGTGTGTGTGTTTGTGTGTGTGTGTGATACCGTGTGTGTTTGTGTGTGTGTGTGTGTGTGTAAAATACTGTGTGTGTGATACCGTGTGTGTGTGTGTGTGTGTGTAATACCGTGTGTATATAATACTGTGTGTGTGTTTGTGTGTGTGTGTGTGTAAAATACTGTGTGTGTGATATCGTGTGTGTGTGTAATGGTGTGATTGTTCACCTTCAACATTTTCATGGAGCTCTTCACCGATACGATCAGAGCACAGCTGTGAGATTTCAGGTTCTCCAGCAGGTCACAGCGATCAAACCCAAAGACCTGAAGAACACCAGAAAGACATTTACAGATTTAGAAGGAAGTTTTTTGTCATGTAGACATTACAGCACAGTGATACACATCTCTTCATATATCACAGCTTATTGGGAAGTTGGGGTCAGAGGTCAAAGGTCAGCCATGATACAGAGCAGAGAGGGTTAAGGGACCAGTAGCAGCAGCTTGGTGGCACTGGGGACCTGAACCCCTGACCTTCTGATCATCAAACCCAGAGTCTGAACCCTACACCACCACAGCTACTGCACATTCATCATCACTGTTACACATTTACATCAACAGCATAATTCTGATATCTACATGTAAATATAAACATGAATATTAAACACGCCTGTTAGATATTACATTACAGGTGGTGTGCTGGGTCAGATGTTGTGCTAGGGAGGGTGTTGGTTTGGGGCAGGTGTTGGGGCAGATGTGTTAGGGGAGGGTGTTGGGTTGGGGCAGATGTGTTAGGGGAGGGTGTTGGGGCACGTGTGTTAGAGAGTGGCTTGGTTTTGGAGCAGATGTTGGGGCAGATGTTGTGTTAGGGAGGATGTTGGGGCAGGTGCTCGGGCAGATGTGTTAGAGAGGATGTTGGAGCAGATGTTGGTGTAGATGTTAGGGAAGATGTTGGGGCAGATGTTGGGGCAGGTGTTGTGTTAGGGAGGATGTTGGAGCAGATGTTGGTGTAGATGTTAGGGAAGACATTGGGGCAGATGTTGGGGCAGGTGTTGGGGCAGATGTTGAGGCAGGTGCACTCACCTCATCACGACAGTATGCGCAGCCGAATCCAGTCTGCAGACACACAGAACAGCTGGTGGCTTTACTCGCTGCACAGCGATTGGCTGTGAAATAAATCAGACAAGAAACAGATAAAATACCCCTTTAATCAGAGACTCGGTCATGTGACTCATGATCCAGCGCTTCTTCATTTATTTACACGGATTTATACATTTGAAATCTCTAAAGAACTCCGATGACAAACGTTCTGTACAATGTTTAAAATAGACGACTAATCACCGTGTATATTACATCATGAATTCTAACTATAACAGTTTAATTGTTTTTCTGATGTATCATTTTAATTTTCTTCCCCTTTAATAAGTGAATAATAATAATAATAATAATAATAATAATAATAATAATAATAATGTAAAAAAGATAGTTTCCTCACCACTGATGACATGATGACCAATCAGGGTGAGAGAGAGAAATACCACACTGAGGTGCCACGCCCATCTTCCCATCTCTGACCTGCACACACACACAAATTACACACATTGTCTCTTTTAAAAAATTACTCTCTCTGAAGATCCAAGCGGCTCCCCTGTGTGTGTTTGTGTGTGTGTGTGTGTGTGTGTGTGTGTGTGTGTGTGTGTGTGTATGTGTGCGTGTATGTGTGCGTGTGTGCGCGTGTATTTTATGGATCTGTCAGAATTCCTGAAGTTCCGTGAGCAGATGTTGTGTCTCAGAGCTCCAGATCAGAAACACGTGTCAGTAAGGTGGTAAACGGAGGAGGATGTATTTTACGCTGACTCTGTGTCACTCAGAGGAGGACGGGTTCTGGACGGGTTCTGGACGGGTTCTGTGTTCAGCCTGGTTCCTCTCGAGGTTTGTTGGTCATGTCGTCTCATTAGGAGCCGAAATATAACCCTGGATTTGTGTAAAGCTGTACGACGCCGGTTGTTAAAAATGCTACATAAATAGAAGTGTGATCGTTTATTCATCACTCCATCCACACCACAGGACTGAGTGAAGAGAGGTTTAGAGACTCAGCAGGATCTTTAGAGGTTTTAGTCTGAAGACTGATGGATGATTATGAAGGTGTGTGTTTTGTTCTGTTTGTGCGTCAGGAGTAACATGTACGAGTACAGATATCTGATATTTTACTAGTGTTATATACATTTACTCTTAATACACACTACATTATTATCATTACAGTAAAAATCCCCCCGAGAGCTTTACATAAACACCCATAAATCCCCCACAGGCAGAGAGAGGGAGAGAGAGAGAGAGAGAGAGAGAGAGTGAGAGAGAGAGAGAGAGAGAGAGGGTGTGTAAGAGAGAGAGTGAGTGTGTGTGTGTGTGTGTGTGTGTGTGTGTGAGAGAGAGAGTGAGAGAGAGAGAGAGAGAGGGTGTGTAAGAGAGAGAGAGAGTGAGTGTGTGTGTGTGTGTGTGTGTGTGTGTGTGTGAGAGAGAGAGAGAGTGAGAGAGAGAGAGAGAGAGAGGGTGTGTAAGAGAGAGAGAGTGAGTATGTGTGTGTGTGTGTGAGAGAGAGAGAGTGAGAGAGAGAGAGAGAGAGTGTGTAAGAGAGAGAGAGAGAGTGAGTGTGTGTGTGTGTGAGAGAGAGAGAATGAGAGACAGAGTGAGCGAGTGAGAGAGAGAGAGTGAGTGAGAGAGAGAGAGTGTATGTGGGAGAGAGAGAGTGTGTGTGTGAGAGAGAGAGAGAATGAGAGACAGAGAGTGAGCGAGTGAGAGAGAGAGAGTGAGTGTGTGTGTGTGTGAGAGAGAGAGAATGAGAGTGAGAGAGTGTGTGAGAGAGTGAGAGAGAGTGTATGTGGGAGAGAGAGAGTGTGTGTGTGAGAGAGAGAGAGAATGAGAGACAGAGAGTGAGCGAGTGAGAGAGAGAGAGAGTGAGTGAGAGAGAGAGTGTATGTGGGACAGAGAGAGTGTGTGTGTGTGTGTGAGAGAGAGAGAGAGTGTATGTGGGAGAGAGAGAGTGTGTGTGTGTGTGAGAGAGAGAGAGAGAGAGTGTATGTGGGAGAGAGAGAGTGTGTGTGTGTGAGAGAGAGAGAGAATGAGAGACAGAGAGTGAGCGAGTGAGAGAGAGAGAGTGAGAGTGAGTGAGTGAGAGTGAGTGAGTGAGAGAGAGTGTATGTGGGAGAGAGAGTGTGTGAGAGAGAGAGAGAATGAGAGACAGAGAGTGAGCGAGTGAGAGAGAGAGAGAGTGAGAGATGAAGTTGATTAATTTCCTGTAACAGCAGACACCCAAATGTTTTATTCCTCTTACACCACAGCAGTTTACCAACAATTACCATATTACATTTTTTAATGTTTTAATTTTTATCTGTTTATAGTTACATTTAATCTGAAACAAGTTAGTTCCTGTTGTAACATACGTTATAGCAGCTATAAACACTCGTTCCCTCACCATCCCTCTCTCTATTCTCTCCCTATTCTCTCCCTATTCCCTCTCTCTATTCTCTCTCTCTATTCTCTCTCTCTATTCTCTCTCTATTCTCTCTCTATTCCCTCTCTATTCCCTCTCTCTATTCTCTCCCTATTCTCTCCCTATTCCCTCTCTCTATTCTCTCTCTCTATTCTCTCTCTCTATTCTCTCTCTATTCTCTCTCTATTCCCTCTCTCTATTCTCTCTCTCTATTCTCTCTCTCTATTCTCTCTCTATTCTCTCTCTATTCCCTCTCTATTCCCTCTCTCTATTCTCTCTCTATTCCCTCTCTATTCCCTCTCTCTATTCTCTCTCTATTCCCTCTCTCTATTCTCTCTCTATTCCCTCTCTCTATTCTCTCTCTATTCCCTCTCTCTATTCTCTCTCTATTCTCTCTCTATTCCCTCTCTCTATTCTCTCTCTATTCCCTCTCTATTCCCTCTCTATTCCCTCTCTCTATTCTCTCTCTATTCCCTCTCTATTCCCTCTCTCTATTCTCTCTCTATTCTCTCTCTATTCCCTCTCTATTCCCTCTCTCTATTCTCTCTCTATTCCCTCTCTCTATTCCCTCTCTCTATTCTCTCTCTATTCTCTCTCTATTCCCTCTCTATTCCCTCTCTCTATTCTCTCTCTATTCCCTCTCTCTATTCTCTCTCTCTATTCCCTCTCTCTATTCCCTCTCTCTATTCCCTCTCTATTCCCTCTCTCTATTCTCTCTCTATTCCCTCTCTATTCCCTCTCTCTATTCTCTCTCTATTCTCTCTCTATTCCCTCTCTATTCCCTCTCTCTATTCTCTCTCTATTCCCTCTCTCTATTCCCTCTCTCTATTCTCTCTCTATTCTCTCTCTATTCCCTCTCTATTCCCTCTCTCTATTCTCTCTCTATTCCCTCTCTCTATTCTCTCTCTCTATTCCCTCTCTCTATTCCCTCTCTATTCCCTCTCTCTATTCTCTCTCTATTCTCTCTCTATTCCCTCTCTCTATTCTCTCTCTCTATTCTCTCTCTATTCCCTCTCTCTATTCTCTCTCTATTCCCTCTCTCTATTCCCTCACTATTTTCTCTCTCTATTCCCTCTCTTCATGTTAATAAGATAATAAGCACAGCGTGTGTTAGTGAGAAACAGTAGAGAAGTGTAAACTCCTCTGTGATGAAGATGTGGAAAACCTAAAGTTACAGCTTCACCTCTGACTGTTACACAGCGCTGACACTGGAGACTCCTTCCGTAACTGATAGATAAACTGATAATGAGCTGTTGCTATAGAAACGATAAAGTATAAGAAAGAGTGAATTATTATAAACCTTTGATGTGCAGCTGCTGTAATTCATCAGTTTTAAGCTCCAGTTCAATTACAATAATATATATATATAATATTATGGGACGAAGGAACTATAGCACTGTAATAAATGTGTGTGTGTGTGTGTGTGAGTGAGTGAGTGAGTGTGTGTGTGTGTGAGTGAGTGAGTGTGTGTGTGTGTGTGTGTGTTCAGCTGCTAGTTTTCTCAAAGCAAAAAAAGTTTATTACTGATGATGGTGTACAAGGAACACACACACACACACACACACACACACACACACACACACACACATCTGACATCTGACATGTGACAGAATGTGTATCAGGTGTAATATTTGGTATTGGTGTGTATTAAGAGAGTGTAAGGTGATTTCAGTTCAGGTACGAAAAACCACACACACACACACACACACACATACACACACACACATACACACACATACACACACAATACACAACAATTAGAATGTAATTGTGTTTCAAAGTGTGTTTTAAATACAGTAAGAGACTCAAATATAACACAACAACAATTAGAGTGTGTATTAGAGTTTAAGAGAAAAAGTGTGTGTGTGTGTGTGTGTGTGTGTGTGTGTGTAAAAGACATTTTACCTCTTTAATACTGAGTCTCCTAGTCCAAAGTCCAAGTTCGTACACACACACAGTGAGGTAAATTCCCTTCCTCACACACGTCCACAAAGTGAAACAAAAAAAAGTGAAATTATAAAAAATATTTTCAAAAGTGAAGAAGTTGTGAAGCGCCTTTGATCTCAGAGTTGTGAGTTTCTTTGAAGTTTCTGGAGCAGGTTGTGTTTCTCCTCCTGCAGTCACACTCCGGCTCTAATCTTCAGGGTGTGTGTGTGTGTGTGTGTGTGTGTGTGTGTGTGTGTGGTGGAATGGCAGGATCGGATCAGCCGTGTGAGAGTCTGTGAGAGAGAGTGAGAGAGTGTGTATGTGTGTGTGGTTTTAAATCCCTCCTCCCATTGCAGAGCTCTCAGGTGGGCTGAAGGCGACTCCCTTCCTCCACTTCCCCTTTTGTTCCTCCTTTCACTCCTCCTCCATCAAACACACACACACACACACACACACATTCACCCTCCACCTCTCCTTCTCTCTTCTTTCTCAGGTCTGTGCAGGTGAGTGTGTGTTTATGTGTGTGTGCAGGAATGCAGGAGCGGCATGAGCCCGTGTGTGTGTGTGTGCGTGTGTGTGTGTTGTTAGAGCATTTAACTGCAAGAGAGAGAGATAAGGAAAAAAAGGAAAAAGAGAAAGTGAGAAATAAAGAGATATAGCTAAAACAGAAAGTAAGACAGATATATTAATTAAATAATTCTGGTAAAAACATTTAGAGAGAGAGAGAGAGACAGACAGAGAGAGAGACACATAGTCAGAGAGACAGATAGAGAGAGAGACAGGCAGAGAGAGAGAGACAGATAGAGAGACAGAGAGCTGTATGGGAGTGGCGGTGGAAGTTTTTTCCCGGAGGCTACAAAGACTCATCACTCTGCACAGTTATGCGCGCACACACACACACACACACACACACACACACACACACACACACACACACACACACACACTGCACCAGCACGTTTTATACAAAATGGTTAGAAATGTTTAAACCTTCAGGGCTCTTTGTTTGTCCCTCTGGTAGAAGAATGTAGAACCTTACAGCAGAGTGTTTCAGATCAGAACCCTCCAAACAGAACCCTCCAAACAGAACCCTCCAAACAGAACCCTCCGATCAGAACCCTCCAAACAGAACCCTCCGATCAGAACCCTCCGATCAGAACCCTCCAAACAGAACCCTCCAAACAGAACCCTCCGATCAGAACCCTCCGATCAGAACCCTCCAAACAGAACCCTCCAAACAGAACCCTCCGATCAGAACCCTCCAAACAGAACCCTCCGATCAGAACCCTCCGATCAGAACCCTCCAAACAGAACACTCCAAACAGAACCCTCCGATCAGAACCCTCCAAACAGAAGCCTCCAAACAGAACCCTCCGATCAGAACCCTCCGATCAGAACCCTCCGATCAGAACCATCCAAACAGAACCCTCCAAACAGAACCCTCCGATCAGAACCCTCCAAACAGAAGCCTCCAATCAGAACCATCTTTTGAAAGCTAAGAACATTTATTTATCCAAAGAACTCTTAAGCAGCCGATTTTTCCCCATAATAAATAAATAAATAAAATACAACACTGCAGTCTTCTTCAGAAGAAATAAAATCTCTTGAGGTTTTTGACAGCAAAAAGAGATGAGACTTTATTACCATAGTAACGAGTCGAGGCAAAGCGAGTGCCGGACTCCGTCTGATACACAACTATACACTCCCACAACAAAGAGTCTCTACAACTCATCCAGCTGTTATTTGATAAGAGTAGAAAGGAAGTCTTTTAGCAAGCTAACACACACACACACACACACACACACACACACACACACACACACACAATGTCCTTGAACATTGGTGCATCTTCTCAAGCCTAGGTGGACTTCTCAGTACGTGCACATCCTGTATTTATCTAATGTCAATAGTCCACACATAAAGCTCAGCAATAATAGTGCATACATGCTAAGAAATGAGATAACAAACCTGCGAGTGTGAAGGAGAAGATACAAACCTGCGAGTGTGAAGGAGAAGATACAAACCTGCGAGTGTGAAGGAGAAGATACAAACCTGCGAGTGTGAATGAGAAGACACAAACTGCGAGTGTGAAGGAGAAGATACAAACCTGTGAGTGTGAAGGAGAAGACACAAACCTGCGAGTGTGAATGAGAAGATACAAACTGCGAGTGTGAAGGAGAAGATACAAACCTGCGAGTGTGAATGAGAAGACACAAACTGCGAGTGTGAATGAGAAGATACAAACTGCGAGTGTGAAGGAGAAGATACAAACCTGTGAGTGTGAAGGAGAAGATACAAACCTGCGAGTGTGAATGAGAAGACACAAACTGCGAGTGTGAAGGAGAAGATACAAACCTGTGAGTGTGAATGAGAAGACACAAACTGCGAGTGTGAATGAGAAGACACAAACTGCGAGTGTGAAGGAGAAGATACAAACTGCGAGTGTGGAGGAGAAGATACAAACCTGCGAGTGTGAATGAGAAGACACAAACTGCGAGTGTGAATGAGAAGACACAAACTGCGAGTGTGAAGGAGAAGATACAAACTGCGAGTGTGGAGGAGAAGATACAAACTGCGAGTGTGGAGGAGAAGATACAAACCTGCGAGTGAGAAATGTGTGCTCAGTGATTCCCTTCATGCTGGAGTTACTCTTCTGCTTTCACCTTCACGAATATTCACTTATTATTGTACTCTCTACAATCTTCTATACCGTGGATCTGAACCATATAAATCACACACCAAATGGGACGCTAGTCCAGTGATGATGGTGCTCATAAATTTGGAGATGGTTGTCAAGTTCCAGCACTGAACTGGCATCTCCATCAAACTGCAGTCACTGCATCTCCTTGCAGACTTAGGACCACCTGACCTGCAGAAGGTCTGAAGCTTGTATTGTACTTGAAGGCACTTTTTTCTTCCTCCTTTGTCTCAGGTGAAGCCCCTGTATGCATTTCATCCTGGTCTGGTGGCTCTTCAGGTGGGGCCTTGCAGACCTTACTGCTTCATGAGGCCAACTTTCAGCTGCCAGTGTTCACTGGTGGCCTGTGATGTTCTCTTGGACATGGTCATACCACCAGTTTGTTAGGATGTTGTATACAGCCTGGAAAATAAAGCTAATGTGTTGAGGTTCTGCTTTTCACAGCTTAGGCCATGTGATATTCTTCTTTACAGCTTGCTCGTCTTGTCCAGATGTTTTGCTACCACATCCCAACCATACTGCTGAATTTTTCCCTTCAATAATTCCTCTTGTCTCCTCTAGGACACATTCCAGATTCTGGGTTGTTATGTCAGTCCCATCCCTATAGTTCCAGAATCAGCAGTGTTGCCAAACATCTGAGAGCTTCTCAGGGTATCTGGGCCACACTCTTGTGGTCATCCAAGTCAGACCTAGTTGTGCTGTTTCTGTACCTTATGGACCTGATGGTTCCACATCCTACACATTTCTTGAGGTGGCCCTGGATCAGCACCATGTCCCAAGGATGTCTACAGTCTATATAATCGACTACTACAGCTTTAGTCCAAGAATCTCCTCAGGATCTGCAGAGGGGGTCGTGGGTCATCAGACTGTGGTCATCACTGGGTACCTCCCAGGAAGCAGGTAGGTCTAGACGGATCTGAAAGGAGATGATATGGTATCCCTTTTGCCAAAGAGAGGAGGCTGTTAAGTTTTATCAATGATTGATCATAGCAATCCAATTCCACCCATCACCTGGAACCTGGTTGTTTTATCACTATATATATATGTACAACAGGCCAGTAGGTGGAAGTCTTGTTCACTACCATTGGGCCAAGACAAGTTTCTGCATGCTGTGGCCCCTCCTGAAATATGAGTTCCTGTTCACCCCAGTGGAAGATCTCAAGAGGAACATCAAAATTGCCTTGATGCCTGAGCAACATTGGGATACGTGATAGATACATCTGAAACTCCCCATCAGCAACATCCATAACAGAGAGGTGCTCCAGTACCATGAGTACGTTGACCTGGAGGGTGCCCAATCTAGCCTCAAGAAGAACACAGGGAGAGGCAAAACAGGCACAAGAGGTACGGCTGGACAAGGCACCAGAAGGTCATCCATGTGGTTCTAGATGGACTACATGAAGCTGTTGAGGAAATGCAAGTCAACAAGGCAGATGGGATGTGGCAGCAAGGTCTCTAGATGGGTGCAAGCCTTGGAGCAATAGGTCTGGACAAAGATGTGAAGCAGCTCAGAGGCAACAGCTTTGGAAAGCAGATTTCAATAAAATTAAGCTTATGGTCCAAACCATATACGACCAAGTTCAAGAGACTGTTGAGACCACCACACAAGATACGGAGCTATAAGTTACCTCAGTAGGTAGCATAGACTCCCAAGAAATGAGAAGCAATGTCCCCGAAACTGGACATGGTGTTACCATCTGAGAATAATAAACAGGTCATCTTCATGGAGCTTAAAATTTCCAGAACTTTCTTACAATCTGTCTGTGGATTTAAATACTAAGTGTGCAAGTGAAGCCCAACCGCTCTTCTCGCAGAAACAACGTAAACACCACAACAGTAGAAACGTGAGCACAGGGGGTAAATTCTGGCTCGGACAGTTCCTCATCCTCAGCTACATCGCTCCAGTTCAGAACCACTCTCGGTTAGAGATGTGTGTGGGAACGTTTCTTCTGCAGTGGTTTGTGTTTGTACCTGTCCATCATGTGATCTGATACATTTATTTAGTTTTGTTTCCCAAAATATAAACAAACGAGTATATCCTAATTTAAAGCAGCATGACCCTGACCAGGCCGTTACTGAGGATGAGGGAAGGTAAATAAATCACAGTGCAGATGTTCATGTTCACGCAGGAGGAACTGTGCTTCATTACTCTACTTAAGTATTATTTTAAAGATATTTATACTTTACTTGAGCATCATTAACGCGTTATTAACGCACGTGTACTGCGTAGATTTGTTCTTACACCTTTAAAGTACTTCAAATAAAACCACAAAACCGTCTGAACTTTAACGTTAACGGCAAACGTTCAGGAACGAATAATTAATGAACAACAGAATGCAGTGATGAATAATAAACACAACTCACTTTACGCTTGTTTTTTTATTTAGCAAATTACACACACACACACACACACACACACACACGCACACACACACGCACAGAAAAATCTGATTCAACTGAGAGGAATCACACCTGAGGTCCAGGTGTAGCCCTCGTTCCAAGTCATGATGTACCACTCATACACACACATACACACACACACACACACACACACTGTAACCACAGCAACTTGAAATCAGAGGAACTGAGTGTTCCTGCGTGGAGAGCAAGCAGCAACGAACACACAATGAACCACGAGTGAATAAGAGTCTGGGTGTGTCTGTGTGAGTCAGAGAGAGAGAGAGAGACCAACACACACACACACACACACACAGACATGTGAACTACATCTGCCTCAAGAGGGAAACTTTCTATTACTGTTTTCCTTCACATTCCAAAAACATCTAAAAATACAGTGAGCTGGAGTTTTATTGAGCGACGGTAGCGAGGGACTCAGAACAGTGAATAGTGAAGAGTGAAGTGTGAATAGTGAATTGTGAACAGTGAACAGTGAAGAGTGAACAGTGAAGAGTGACCAGAGAACAGTGAAGAGTGACCAGTGAACAGTGAAGAGTGAAGAGTGACCAGTGAACAGTGAAGAGTGACCAGTGAACAGTGTGAATAGTGAACAGTGAACAGTGAAGAGTGACCAGTGAACAGTGTGAATATTGAACAGTGAACAGTGAACAGTGAAGAGTGACCAGTGAACAGTGAAGAGTGAATAGTGAACAGTGAAGAGTGACCAGTGACCAGTGAACAGTGTGAATAGTGAACAGTGAAGAGTGAACAGTGAAGAGTGTGAAGAGTGAAGAGAACAGTGAATAGTGAATAGTGAAGAGTGAAGAGTGAACAGTGAATAGTGAAGAGTGAAGAGTGAACAGTGAACAGTGAAGAGTGAACAGTGAAGAGTGAACAGTGAAGAGTGAATAGTGAAGAGTGAAGAGTGAACAGTGAAGAGTGAAGAGTGAAGAGTGAACAGTGAAGAGTGAACAGTGAAGAGGGTCAGTGTGATGATGCAGATTATTCTCCTGTAACTGCACGTCCCCGAGTGTTTTATTCCTCTCACACCACAGCATTAATCCTGTAGAAACGCTCCGGTACGAGAGCGAGTGCAGTGATATAAACCTGCACTACTGCGGAGCTGCTGTTACAGAGAACTTCTTCTACATCAGTTCCAGATTTCTAAATCTACCGACAGACAGCAGGAACCTTTCAACATTAACACAAACCTTTAGGCACTTACTTCTGAACAGTAAAATATCCAGGAAGCTGCGTTCAGTGTGACTTTAAATCTCCACTTCGGCTGTTTTACACCTGTAGTTTTGTATAATTGTGTGTTTTATTCTCCAGAGTGCCGTTAGTGAAGATTTCACCTCCGTCAGGAATCTGAGCTCCACACGAAGCCCCGCCACACTGCTCTTTCATTCTCACACTCTCTTTATGACCACATTAGCATTTCAATGGGACGTTCCACACACTGTGACTCTCACAAGTGACCACTTCAACTTCAACTTCAGCTTCACAACGCGCACTTTATACAGTGGCATGAAAAAGTTTGTGAACCTTTTGGAATTTCATGGTTTTCTGAATAAATTTGTCATAAAATGTGATCTGATCTTCATCTAAGTCAGGGGTATTGACAAATATAATGTGTCTAAAATAATAACACAAAAAACAATTCTGATCTTTCATGTCTTTATTGAGAACAACCAAAAAAACCTCATAGTGCTTGTGGAAAAAGTATGTGAACCCTTGAGTTAATGACCTCAAAAAAGCTAATTGGAGTCAGGTTTTAGCACACCTGCAGTCTCGTTAAGAAAATGAGTTTGGAGGTGTGCACTACAGCTACTTTCACTGATAAAAACCCCTCAAACTTTTGGAGTTTGCTCTGCACAAGAAGCTCACGCTTATGTGAGCCATGCCTCGCCTTTCAGAGGATCTACGATCAAGAAATGTTGATTTGCATAAAGCTGGCAAGGGTCACAAAGTGATTTCAAAGACTTTAGAAATTCACCAGTCTACAGTTAGGCAAACATTCTACAAATGGAGACACTTTGGGACTGCTGCTACTCTACCAAGAAGTGGGCATCCAGTCAAACTGACACCAAGAGCACAACAAAGACTCATCAATGAGGTAAAGAAACAACCCCGAATGATAGCTGAAGATTTGAAGGCATCGTTGGAACTGGCGGACATCTCTGTTCATGAGTCTACAATACGTCAAACACTGAACAAGCAGGGTATCTACGGCAGGACACTACGAAGGAAGCCACTGCTTACTGAAAAGAACACTGCTGCACGCCTGAAGTTTGCACAAGAGCACAGTGACACTCCACAGCGGTATGGGCAAAATGTTTTGTGGACTGATGAAACTAAGATTGAACTATTTGGGAAAAACCACACAGCACTACATCTGGCGTAGAAAGGGCACGGCCTATCATCATGAAAACATCAATCCAACCGTAAAGTATGGTGGAGGAAACATCATGATTTGGGCCTGATTTGCTGCATCAGGGCCTGGCCAGCTTGCAATCACTGAGGGAAGATGAATTCCCGAGTATATCAGACAATTCTTCAGGATAATGTGAGAATGTCTGTGCGTCAGCTGAAACTGTGTAGAAGTTGGGTGATGCGACAGGACAACGACCCAAAACACCGGAGCAAGTCCACAACAGAATGGCTTCAGAAAAACAAAATCCACCTTTCGGAGGGGCGGAGTCAGAGCCCAGACCTCAACCCAATAGAGATGCTGTGGAATGACTTGAAGAAAGCCGTACACATGAGACGTCCAAAGAATATGACCGAGCTAAAGCAGTTCTGCCAGGAAGCACGGGATAAAATTCCTCCTGAACGATGTGCAGGTCTGATCCACAGCTACAGGAAGCGCCTGGTTGAGGTTATTGCTGCCAAGCGGGGGTTCAACCAGTTATTAATTCTCAGGGTTCACTTACTTTTTCCACTGCCATTTTGAATGTTGAATGAGTGTGTTCAATAAAGACATGAGGGATCAGAATTTATTTTGTGTTATTATTTTACACACATTATATTTGTCAATACCCCTGACTTAGATGAACATCAGATCACATTTTATGACAAATTTATTCAGAAAACCATGAAATTCCAAAAGGTTCCCATACTTTTTCTTGCCACTGTATAGATTTATACATATTATATCTCTCTGAAACACTTTAATTTTATTTCTCACTAAGTTCACTTCAGGGTTTATACAGAGTTCCTTAAGACATTTTGTAAGATTCTTTTATTACAAACCCCCCCCCCCCCCACACACAGAATGAGACAAAGGTGCAAAATATGAATGAATAAATAAATAAATAAATAAATAAATACACTTTATAAAAATATGCCAATAAACAAGTAAGTAAATAAGTCAGTAGTTTTTAACATTTTATATATATATTTACCTTATTTGGTCTATTTATGTTCCAAAACATCACATTTTAAGTCATTTATTTAAAATGAAGTCTTAAAAATACAAGTTTAGAAATGAAACATGATTTTTACTCGACACGGAAAGTTAAACACCGCAAATTTAACATTCATATTACAATTACAGAGAATATTTGAGGCTCCGCCCCCAGCTGACACACAGACCGTTATAACAAGTCACTGTGTTCATATGGTGAGTATTACCCATAATGCACTGCAGATGTATGTTAATTAACCAATTAGAAGGAAGGCTATAATAATTAGAAAAGTTGCTTTTGTGTGTGTGTGTGTGTGTGTGTGTGTGTGTGTGTGTGTGTGAGAGAGAGAGAGAGAGTGTTCCCCGTAATAAAGTAGTGCTGCAGGCCACACCTACTTCAGACCACACCCACCCCAGACCACACCTTCCTTGTCTGCTAACGATCTAGCCCGCACACTTTTGATGAAGTAATTAGTGTTAAATAATTTGTAATTAAAGAGTAATTAATGACACTTTTATTTGGACGTCAGTAATTCTTTCTGCTGCAGTTTTAATATCTGTAAAAAAAATTCTGTTTTTTGAGATGAAAAAACTCGGACCCAATTTTTTCCTTTTTTTTGTGTTCAAAAGTGAATCTCTTCGTCCAAAAAAAACACACGCTGAAGTGAAAAAGCACAGAGGTGTGAAACGAGGACCAGCTGCTGAACACACAGGAAGATTCCTCTCTCTCTCTCTGTCTGTGTGTGTGTGTGTGTGTGTGTTAAACTGATTCAGAACAGATCACACACACTGATACAGAAACACAGCTGCTCAGTAGCGCATACACACACACACTTTAGCATGTATTTACTCTCTATTTCTGTGTGTAAAGTTTTTAACTTGAGTTCTGAAGACACACCCCCTGCACTCTGATTGGCTGAGAGGATTTACTCATACACACTCACAATCTTCAGCACTTTCCGGATTATTTTGCCTCTGTATCCATGAATTTCAAACACCAAATACTGAGACACTTTAACTTTCTTAAATGACTAATTAGTACAATTTTATTCATTTAGCAAAGATTTATAGTCTTATATTTTATTGATATTTTTCTTTTCTTTATAGTTTTATCATTTTATTGCTATTATTTTTTTACTTTTTAAACTAATAGACAGTTTTGTTGTTTTTGTGTTATTATTACTGTGCAAAAATGATATTTTTAAATATATTTCTTTTATTAAAATTTTTGTACTATATTTTGTATAGTCTTATATTTAATTTTATATATATCTTTTACTTCTTAAATTGATATTAGACATGCATCGTTTTTTGTTTTTTTATGTATATTATTATTATTATTATTATACAAAAACACAGTTTCTGCTCCACCACATTATCGGTAATAAAAATATAAACTAAAAGCAGAAAAACATCAAACACTGCAGAGATACACAACAATACAAAATGTTTATTTTGATCATCATCTGGAATAAATCAACGAGTCGCTTCGTCTCATGAACACACCATCGTCCGGAAAATAAAAAATGAACACACATCCAGCTCGGTGTGCATCAGAGAGAAGGAAACTCAGGTGAAGATGAAGATGAAGATGGCTACAAGACCAGCTGTGAAAATGTTTATCATGCAAAATTAAAAACAGATAAAAATGAAAAATAAGATCCCAAACGTATTTCCACTAAAACTCCTGAGCTGTGAACGATTTACAGATCAAAGGAAAACGTGGAGATGAGAACGAGAGGTAAATAAAGAATAAAACCTCAGGGTGATGCTAACAGGATTAGCGAGCAGTGAGAGCTCATTCATTTGGATAGTTTAGTCCGGTACTGAGGAGTCACATGCTGAGGCTCGGTCCACTTCTGCAATTTTCTCAGCCAATGGTAAGCAGTCCAGGTATTTGGGAGTGTGACATCACTTCCTGTGAGTGGGCGTTACCTGGCTCAGGTGTGTGAGGTCACTGCTTGGCTTTTTTCAGGATGGTGCCCACGGCGGAGATGACGGTGGTCTTGGTGCCGCTGGCGGTGGTGGTGACGGAGACGACTCCGGGCAGCGTGGCCGTGGTGGTGATCAGAGTCGGCTGGGAGAGAGTGACCGGAACCGCCGAGTCCCACTTACTCTTCCTCTTCTGAGAGTCTTATACGTGCACACACACACACACACACACACACACACACACACACACACACAGAGATAAATAAACAGATGAATGAATGAACAGATGCAGTCACAGCATAAGAACCCAGATCTGTTCATCACTAATGTTAATGATCATATCTAACGTGACTGGCTCAAAACTCGAACCTATTATACATAGCTCCGCCCCCGAATCAGTACCGGGTTAAAATGTAACTTCAGTGCTGTCTCTGTGTGTGTGTGTGTGTGTATATAAACTGTTACACACAGCATGATCGTACCTGTGGAGCTGGTGTTGGTGGTGTTGGTGGTCACAGCAGCGGCGTTTGAACTTGTGCCTTTTTTCGTTCCGGTTACAAACTCGATCTAACACAAATAAACACAAACAACAATAACACAGTTACACAATTTATTTTATTCACAACATCAGTGAAACTGTGCTGAAAGTGTAGGAGTGTGTAGTGTTGTGTAAGAGTGTGTAGGAGTGTGTAAGTGTGTGGAGTGTGTAAGTGTGTGTAGGAGTGTGTAAGTGTTGTGTAAGTGTGTAGTGTTGTGTAAGAGTGTGTAGGAGTGTGTAGTGTTGTGTAGGAGTGTGTAGTGTTGTGTAAGAGTGTGTAGGAGTGTGTAGTGTTGTGTAAGAGTGTGTAGTGTTGTGTAAGAGTGTGTAGGAGTGTGTAGTGTTGTGTAAGAGTGTGTAGGAGTGTGTAGTGTTGTGTAAGAGTGTGTAGGAGTGTGTAGTGTTGTGTAGGAGTGTGTAAGTGTGTGTAGGAGTGTGTAAGTGTTGTGTAAGTGTGTAGTGTTGTGTAAGAGTGTGTAGGAGTGTGTAGTGTTGTGTAAGAGTGTGTAGGAGTGTGTAGTGTTGTGTAAGAGTGTGTAGGAGTGTGTAGTGTTGTGTAGGAGTGTGTAAGTGTGTGTAGGAGTGTGTAAGTGTTGTGTAAGTGTGTAGTGTTGTGTAAGAGTGTGTAGGAGTGTGTAGTGTTGTGTAGGAGTGTGTAGTGTTGTGTAAGAGTGTGTAGGAATCTGTAGTGTTGTGTAAGAGTGTGTAGTGTTGTGTAAGTGTGTGTAGTGTTGTGTAAGTGTGTGTAGGAGTGTGTAAGTGTGTGGAGTGTGTAAGTGTGTGTAGGAGTGTGTAAGTGTTGTGTAAGTGTGTAGTGTTGTGTAAGAGTGTGTAGGAGTGTGTAGTGTTGTGTAAGTGTGTGTAGAGTTGCGTAAGAGTGTGTAGGAGTGTGTAGTGTTGTGTAAGAGTGTGTAGGAGTGTGTATTGTTGTGTAAGAGTGTGTAGGAATGTGTAGTGTTGTGTAAGAGTGTGTAGTGTTGTGTATGTGTGTGTAGAGTTGTGTAAGTGTGTGTAGGAGTGTGTAGGTGTGTGTAGTGTTGTGTAAGAGTGTGTAAGTGTGTGTAGGAGTGTGTAAGTGTGTGTAGTGTTGTGTAAGAGTGTATAGGAGTGTGTAGTGTTGTGTAAGGGTGTGTAGAGTTGTGTAAGAGTGTGTAGAGTTGTGTAAGAGTGTGTAGGAGTGTGTAGTGTTGTGTAAGAGTGTATAGGAGTGTGTAGTGTTGTGTAAGAGTGTGTAGGAGTGTGTAGTGTTGTGTAAGAGTGTATAGAGTTGTGTAAGTGTGTGTAGAGTTGTGTAAGAGTGTGTAGTGTTGTGTAAGAGTGTGTAGGAGTGTGTAGTGTTGTGTAAGAGTGTGTAGTGTTGTGTAAGAGTGTGTAGGAGTGTGTAGAGTTGTGTAAGTGTGTGTAGAGTTGTGTAAGAGTGTGTAGGAGTGTGTAGTGTTGTGTAAGAGTGTATAGGAGTGTGTAGTGTTGTGTAAGAGTGTGTAGGAGTGTGTATAGAGTTGTGTAAGTGTGTGTAGAGTTGTGTAAGAGTGTGTAGTGTTGTGTAAGAGTGTGTAGGAGTGTGTAGTGTTGTGTAAGAGTGTGTAGTGTTGTGTAAGAGTGTATAGGAGTGTGTAGTGTTGTGTAAGAGTGTGTAGGAGTGTGTATAGAGTTGTGTAAGTGTGTGTAGAGTTGTGTAAGAGTGTGTAGTGTTGTGTAAGAGTGTGTAGGAGTGTGTAGTGTTGTGTAAGAGTGTGTAGTGTTGTGTAAGAGTGTGTAGGAGTGTGTAGAGTTGTGTAAGTGTGTGTAGAGTTGTGTAAGAGTGTGTAGGAGTGTGTAGTGTTGTGTAAGAGTGTATAGGAGTGTGTAGTGTTGTGTAAGAGTGTGTAGGAGTGTGTATAGAGTTGTGTAAGTGTGTGTAGAGTTGTGTAAGAGTGTGTAGGAGTGTGTAGTGTTGTGTAAGAGTGTGTAGGAGTGTGTAGTGTTGTGTAAGAGTGTGTAGGAGTGTGTAGTGTTGTGTAAGAGTGTGTAGGAGTGTGTAGTGTTGTGTAAGAGTGTGTAGTGTTGTGTAAGTGTGTGTCAGTGTGTGTCAGTGTGTGTCAGTGTTGTGTCTCAGGGACGTCACCTTTGTCCGCTCCTTTTTGGCTTTCTCCAGTTTTTCCATCTCGATTTTCTGAGCTTTGGCTGCAGAAATAATAATAACAATAATAATAATAATAATAATAATCATCATCATCATCTCAGGCACTGAATGTAAGTAAAGTAATTAATTATAAATGAAACTGAATGGATGTAATTGAAGGAACACAGAAGGTCACCTAATGATTCATAATAGGAGTCTTCAGACCAGCCGTGAGGATCGAACATGTCCTGAGGAACACAAACACAAACTTTAAACAGAAAAATAAAAAGATCATTTCCTGTAATCAGATATATTTAAAATAAACAGGGTGTAACTCAGGGGGGAACGTGAGATATATTCCCATAAATATTCATCAGATGATGAATTATTGTTTTAATGTCAAAGTAAAAATACAAAAACAGAAAATCTGAGATTTAATAAAAAGAGTCGTTATGAGTCACAAAATAAGTTTAACCTTCAGCTTTCAGTACCTTCACCTCATTGTGTGTGCTGTGTTTATAACTGTGTGAGCAGTGTGGTGGTGTCTGGTGTGTTTAGGGCGTCTGGGGTATTTGGGGGGTGTCTGGGGGGTGTCTGGGCATGTCTGGGCATGTCTGGGGCGTGTCTGGGACGTTTGTCGCTACAAAACGCAGAGCATTTGTCCGTTTCTGTTCTTTATATTGATATAAAGTGAGCTGTGGGTTTTTCCTCCTCAGCACAACTTCACACTCACCTTTGGGTAATTCGTCCCCAGTTCATCAATACTACAGTACTGGATCAGTTTCTCATAAATACTGTGGAACACACACGCGCACACACACACACACACACACACACACACACACACACAGAGCATCAGCTCAAGTAATAAATGTGTTGTACACCTGGGTGTGTTACAGTGTCTGTCAGAGTGTGTGTTGGTGTGTGTTGGTGTGTGTGTGTTATTGATGTACCTGGGGTTACGGAACTCTTTCTTCTTCTGGATGTGGCTGTTGGTGTCGAAGTCTCCGTGCTGCTTCCTCTCATACAGTTTATAAATCTTCTCCTGATCTCACACACACACACACACACACACACACACACATTACTGTTTTAGTAATGAGAAAGTGAATTTTTTAAACAAATTTATTAAAAATCAGAAACAGTTCTCTCATTGAGAAGAGTTCAGAGTCGTTATTCAGAACTTTGAGGAAACTTCTTCAGCAGCAGTTCCAGCTTCCAGTCTTCTTGGGCAGGTCTCTACAAGCTTTACACTCCTGCCTTTCTGCAGTTTCTCCTATTCTTCCTGGAAGGTCCTCTCCAGCTCCATCCGGTCGTATGTGAACCTCCATCTTCAGCTCTCTCCACAGATGTTCTGTGGGGTTCACGTCTGGTCTTTGGCTGGGCCACTCGAGGACATTCAGAGACTCGTCCTGAAGCCACTGCAGTGTTGTTATGGCTGTGTGCTTCAGGTCATCGTCATGGTGAACAGGTGAACCTTCACCCCTGTCGTATCTCTGGAAAACTCTGGAGCAGGTTTTCTTCAAGGATCTCTCTATAATTGGCTGCATTCATCCTTCCCTTAATTCTGACCAGTCTCCTCATCCCTGCTTCTGAACAGTACCCCATAGCGTGATGCTGCCACCACCATGCTTCACCACGGACATGGTATTAACCAGTGGATGAGCAGAACCTTGTTTTTGCCAGACATAGTGCTTGGACTTCAGACCAGAGAATCAGATCCTTTACAAATCTCCTAAATGCCTTACTCATCGAGCTGCTCTATCATAAAGCCCTGGCTGATGGAGTATTTCTAAGACCTTCCAGCAGGTTCTCACTTCCCTGAGGAGGACTTCTGAAGTTCTGTTAGAGTGGACACTGGGTTCTTGGTCACCTCCCTGATTACGGCCCTTCTAACCCGGATCCTAGGGTGAGTCCTGGTGGCGGTTTTGTGAAAAGTTAAACATCACCAGATCTAATCTTCAGTACCTCAGTATAATAAATATGAATAAATAACAGTGAGGAAATGAAGTGGAACAGAGCTGGAATGGTTTGTCTAGTAGCGTCCTGTGCTCTCCTGAATCACACCTCGGTGCCAGTGTAGAAGCAGACCAACATTTTTAACAACCATGCAGCAAAAAAACACCTGGAGAAGTGCCATGTTTGTTCACTCAGTCACTTCCTGTTTGCTTACAGCAATGTGAAATCACACTAACTTGAACCCTGTGACATCTGTGTGTGTGCGTGTGTGTGTGTGTGTGTGTGTGTGTGTGTGTGTAATTCAGTCTGAGTGCAGGACAAAGAGGAACATCTTAACGGTCAAGTCTGCGCAGAGAGGAGTGTGTAGCTGCAGGCGCAGGAAATTCGTCATGGAGAAGATAAGACCTGAGTGTGTCTCAACACAAGAACCACACCCTGACACACACACACACACACACACCCCCCCACACCTCGACACACACACCTGTCCAGACAACTCCAGCAGAGACAGAGGGAATGTACTGTATGTAACAGAGCGGAAAGAAGAAGAATTACAAAATGAGAGAGAGACTAACAGATAAAGGAAAAGAGGTAGAAATAAAGAAAGACAGAAAGAGGAATGTATGCAAGGAAGAGAAACAGACTGGGGAAGAAGAAATCAAAAGGTGAAAGGAGAAAGATAAAAAGATAAATAATTGAAAAAGAGAGAAATTCCGAGATCAAACATTCTGAAACACATTTTTTCCCCCAAATTAATCATTAATTGTTTTAGTCAAATGCAGCATAATTTCCCCAGAGGAGTGATTATATGGCACTCTGTGGTTATAATCATGTAATAAAGGTGTATAACGATGAGAGGTGTGTGTGTGTGTGTGTAGGTCTGTCTCACTGCACTGTTTAAACTGTCTCACAATTCTGTAGTGTCCTCAACACACACTCGCTCACTTACACACACACACACACACGATGAATATGATGGAGTGTATGATAGAGACATGAAGGATTTTGGTGTTCATGATTAAACAGGTGAATCAGTGGGTGTGCACTGCATTGTGGGTAAGGTGTGTAATGCTCCTCCCTCCAGCTGTAACAGAAATGAAAGGCTTTGTAAGATGGTGGAGGGGGACGTCGGCGAGGGGGAAGTAGTCAAGGGAACTTGGGCAAGGGGGGCGTGGACGAAGGGGACGAGGGCAAGGGGGGGCAAGGGGGACGTGGACGAAGGGATATGGGCGAGGGGGACGTGGGCGAGGGAGAGTGTGCTTTAAGTTTTTCTTTCTTGAATTTATTCTCTACCGGTAAGGTAGGATTCTGACTTTTGTGTACTATCCACCTGACTCAGTTGGATCTGGATTCTTGCTGTATTGTATAGTATTGTAGATTCTGTAGTGTTGCTTGGAAGTGTTTGTTAGTCTATGCTAATTTGTACAGAAGGGCTTACTGCCAGTCTGTGTAAAGAAAGCTGATTTTATCTCAACTTAAGCTTCCCATTACTCTCTTGACTTTCCGGCACTAACTGAGACCTGGATATCTCCAGAGAACTCGGCTACCCCGGCTGCTCTGTTCTCCGCTTATGCATTCTCTCACACTCCATGAGAAAGTGGCAGGAGTGGTGGTACAGATCTGCTGTTGTCTCAGAGATGTGCTTCACACCTCTCTCCCCATCTCACCTCAACATCTCATCCTTAGAATTCCATGCAGTTACAGTTACCTCCCTGATCAACCTTCTCATCATCGTCATCTACCGACCTCCTGGTCTCCTAGGAGACTTTCTTGAAGAAATGGACATGCTCCTCAGACTTTTTCCTACCGACAGCACCCCTCTTACAGTCCTTGGAGACTTCAACCTCCCCACTGACAAGCTCGAGTCCTCCTGCCTTCTCCCTCTTCTGCATTCCTTCTCCTTGATATTCAACAACTACCCATCCACACACAAGGGTCCTGGACCTGGTCCTGGACCAGTCACCCCTCTCCAGCAACAGAAAATCAACGCTACCCCACTCCACACCTCCGATCATCACTTGGTATCTTTCACCCTCACCCTCCCCATGCTGCATAAAACCAGCTAACTATACTTCTCTCCTACCCGTCAAAACCTCCATTCAGTCTCTCTTTCCTCCATAGCTTCCTGCACCCAATCATCCCTTCCAGACCCTGACTCCTCTTCCTCCCTACCATTGCAGTTAGCCACAGACACTTTCCTCTCCTCACTTTCCTCGTCCATGGACCTCCTCTACCCTCTATCCTCTAAACCTAGGAAGATTCCTAACCCAATTCCCCGACTGTCGGATGTGTTACGCAGCAATCAGAGAGAACTTAGAACAGCAGAGAGAAAGTGGAAGAAATCACAACTCGACTCAGATCTTGCCTCTTACCGTGCTCTCCTGTCCAAATTCTCATCTGAATTGACTTCTGCTAAGACTGTCTTCTACAAGGAAAAGCTGGAAACGTCTGCACAAGACCATCACAAGCTCCACAACATCTTTTCTTCACTACTCAACCCACCAGCTCCTCCTGCTCTGTCCTCCCTGACTGCTGAAGACTTCTCCACCTTTTATGATGAGAAGTTTGATAAAATCTGTCAGACCTTCACTACCCCTACACTAGGGTTAGGGGTTAGGGTTAGGGTTAGGGCTAACCCTAACCCTAACCCTAACCCCACTGTGGATTCTCCTTCATTGACACATTCTTCTAATCTAGCAACAATAGAGATCCTGCAGGTCATCTTGTCCTGCAATCCTACCACCTGCCCATTGGATCCAATCCCTTCCACAATGCTCCAGACCATCTCACAAGACCTCCTCCCCTTCATCATGACCATCATCAATGGCTCCATATCATCTGTACCAACTACATTCATGAGAGCAAGGGTTATTCTCACCCTGAAGAAACCCACTCTGGATACCTTAGACATCGGCAACTACCGACACGCATCACTTCTCGCCTTTCTATCTAAAATCCTTGAACACATGGTCTACAATCAACTGTTTCTCTACCTCTCACAGAACAACCTCCTAGATCCTAACCAGTCCGGCTTCAAAGAGGTACATTCCACAGAAACTGCCCTTTTGGCAGTCAGTGAGAAGCTACATGCTGCTAGATCAGCCAAACTGTCATCAGTCCTCATCTTTCTCAACCTTTCAGCAGCGTTTGACAGTCAACCACAAGACTCTCTTGTCCACCCTCACGAGTCTCGGAATTCATGCTGTAGAATGGCAGTGGTTTGCTTCCTACCTGGCACGTCAGGCATATCAGGTGACGTGGAGGGGATCCACATATGCTCCCCACAGACTCTCCACTGGTGTCCCACAAGGCTCAGTACTTGGTCCTCTTCTGTTCTCACTCTATATTCGATCTCTTGGTGAGGTCATATCCTCACATGGGTTCTCATACCACTGCTATGTGGATGACACTCAACTCATCCTCTCCATCCCTCCATCAGACCCTCTTGTTTCTGCTCAGATCTCAGCAGGTCTGGCAGACATCTCATCATGGATGGCCGCTCATCAGCTGAAACTTAATCCCAGCAAAAGTGAACTGCTGTTCATCCCAGGTGATTCATCACCGTGTCAGGATCTTGTGATCTCCCTGGTCAACTCTCTGATCGCACCTTCGGTTACTGCACGCAACCTTGGGGTAACCACAGACAATCAAATGTCCTTTTCTTCTCACTTTGCTAATCTGACACGCTCGTGTCGATTTTCCTTTACAACATCAGATTTGTCCGTTTCTATCCACACAGGCCACTCAGATGTTCAAGGCAGGTCTTCCTCTGAGAACAATTCCACCTCTGCAACTGATCCAGAATGCAGCTGCTCGAATGGTTTTCAACCTTCCTAACATCTCCCACACCACCCCACTGCTACGCTCCCCCCACTGGCTTCCTGTAGCTGCCTGCATTAGATTTAAAACTTTGACACTTGCCTACAAAGCCAAAAATGGACCAGCACCCACTTACCTCAGATCACTTATCACACCCTGCACTGCCCCACACCCCTCCAAACCGCTAGCCGCGCACAACTGGTCCCACCATCTCTCAGGGTACAAGGAAGACCTGCATCAAGACTCTTCCCTGTTCTGGCACTCGGTGGTGGAATGAACTTCCCCTAGACGTCCGAACAGCTGAC
>NC_071259.1:33761788-33766788 GCF_023375685.1 Ictalurus furcatus | reverse complement strand
TTCAGCTAGACAGCTAACACTTAAAACTCTGACTCATTCTTAAACCCTAGCTAGTTAAGTTTAAACAGATTTAAGATTAGCCAACAATAAAAACATATAAACCTTAGCTAGTTAACAATAAACATACACAACATTTAACCTAAAACTGACTTAGAAATTTTTATTTGCTACATTTATATTTTTCTTAACAAATATTTCATAGTGAATCGTTATTAGGTTTATAAATGAGTCACAGGCAAGAAATTTACAGATAAATCTAAAAAATAAACTGGAGTCGATTTTTCTTTCTTTGTCCAAATACCTTTGACTCATCGTGAGGTTCAGGCGAGTCCGAGTCGTCCATGTCCTACACACACACACACACACACACACACACACGGAGGAGTTCGAGTTCGCAGAAGATTTATAACACATTTATTAATAATCTTCAGTAAACAGAAGTGTGTTGTGCAGGAGGGATTTTTGGGAAAAGTTAGGAATTCAGTTTTAAAAACAGAAAACAATCAAATTAACTGTTTGAAAATAAAGTCGTGTGTGGATGTGAATAAAGGATGAAGCTTATACAGTGGAAATGAAACACACACACACACACACACACACACTCTCTCTATAAAGAGTAAAAACATTTTAAAACACAGAACTCGTGGACTGAATCGTGACTGTTCATATCACTCATTCGTAATATTCTAATTTTATAACCTTATTTTATTATAGAATACTCCATCAGTGTGGAATTTCTAATGTCGAAACACTTCACACACATTTTAAATAGTCTAAGCAAATGCATCAGTTTATTTTTTATAATTTTTAATACCTTAACCCAGGGGTGTCAAGCTCATTTTAGCTCAGGGGCCACATACAGCATAATTAGATGTCAAGTGGGCCGGGCCAATAAAATCATAGCATAATTATCTACAAATAACAATAAGTCCATGTTTTTCCATTTGTTTTCGTGCAAAGAAGAACAAGTACATGAGGAAAATCTTCATATTTAATGAAATATAATTTTACGAAACATATCATGAACAACCTCAGATTTCTTAAGACAAACATGTGCAGTTTGCTTCTGATGATCATTTACATGTGTGCAGTACAACTGCTCAGTGTTTGTACAAATGCAAAAAACTTTAAGTCAGGTGTTTGGAACTGAAAATATAGTATTGCACTTTAAAATTTATGGCATTGCATGAACAACAGGATTCCACCAAACCAACCTCTTTCGTAGTGAAGCTGTTGACTAACATTAAATTGCACATTTTTAACTATTACTACAGCAAGGATTCATTTTCACAGAGCTGTCTTCTTTACGTGCAGTCAGTGTCTGCAGCAGCATTTTAAAGGAGTTCGTCATGTCTAGACTACTTTGTTTTTAATCCTAAAACTTGGCATCTTTTGGTCCTTTGTCAAAAAAGGAGCAGAGTAGTATCCACTTATCTCCTTTTTGACAAAGACATTTAGGCTAATGAGGGTGTGGGGGCGAGTAGAACATAGGGTAGACTACACCATAACAAACAGCAGAAGGTGCATTGCTACCATCTGCTGTTCGGCCTGAGTCCCAGAGTTGTGCCGCGTCTTCTACTCTGACTAAAACAGTGCGCCCCTAGCGGATAATTTAGAAATAGCATTTTATTCAAAATTTCTAGTTCATGTCTTTTATGCATTTTTTCACATTCAAAATTCATCCTGTGGGCCGAATATATGTATGTGTATATGTAGAATATTAAAAACAAGCCCTAACCCTATCCTAAATTAACTCGATTCCTTATATTCATTTTAATATCTTAACCTAATAATATATATCTCCAGAAGAATGTGAAGGTGTACACCCGAGTGTACTCATCCAGAGTAATAAATTGAGTAGTATGTACACTACAGACCTTTCATTACTCTACACCACTACACTATACCCCATGTGTTATTCTAGAGGAGTGTACTATACTATACACACTAACACCACTACACTGTACGCTTTAAACCGGTGATTCACACACAACCTCACAGCGCCACCTGCTGGTCAAGTCTTTACACAGTTTACACAGACACGCAGCGCCGGGTTCTGACACACAGACACGCGGCGCCGGGTTCTGACACACGGGCACGCGGCGCCGGGTTCTGACACACGGGCACGCGGCGCCGGGTTCTGACACACGGGCACGCGGCGCCGGGTTCTGACACACGGGCACGCGGCGCCGGGTTCTGACACACGGGCACGCGGCGCCGGGTTCTGACACACGGGCACGCGGCGCCGGGTTCTGACACACGGGCACGCGGCGCCGGGTTCTGACACACGGGCACGCGGCGCCGGGTTCTGACACACGGGCACGCGGCGCCGGGTTCTGACACACGGGCACGCGGCGCCGGGTTCTGACACACGGGCACGCGGCGCCGGGTTCTGACACACGGGCACGCGGCGCCGGGTTCTGACACACGGGCACGCGGCGCCGGGTTCTGACACACAGCCTATAAAATATATTTCTGAAAAAATGGGGAAAATCCTAACATTATTCAGAACAATAAAGTTGATATAAAAATAATTTTCTTTAAATGCAGTATCATGGCTATTCTTATAAAGACCTCAAAATCATAACATTCCTGTATCCCAATTATTTATTTATTTTTAAATCCATGAACAATTCTGTCCTTATTTTATGACCAGGTCATTTGTACTGAGTAACAAACTGCTTCTGTAATTATGTTCGAGAAAGTCCCGGGGCTTTGGTTTTAAAGTTGGATGCTATACAGGGTTAGGGTTATATTATACATTGTTGTTAAAGTGATTAGTCATTAGTACAACCTACCACACCTGCCTAATAAACACAGGTGCAGCTGTAAACAACAGGATCGTGTACAAACCCAGTGCCGTGAAAAGAAACTGACCGAGGTTCCATCGTTGTCGTCACTCTCTTCGTTCCCCGAGTCTCTCTCGTCTCCATCTCCAGCTCGACCGGCCTCATCGTCCCCGTAACTGGCCGACACTAATCCCCCATGAGCCTCTACACCACACCGGACAACATCAATAACCAGTTACACACAAATACCGTCGCAACACTTTATACAGAGTATACACTCCTGATGTAATTAAATGCATCTTAAAATAAATGCATGTTTAAAATAAATAAATATATATATTGTATTAAATATCACAATATCTCAGAAAAGTATATTGTGCCATAATTTATCACCATATCTACACTCCTACTGTCATGTTGCACAGCCTGATGTCTACTCAAATAAAACTGATTTATGGAATATTTTATATTAATAAAACTGTCATTATAATTATTAAAATGTAATTATCCATCATTCGGTTTGGAGTTCCTCACGTTCAACACTAAACATAAACACAATAAAGATTTTCTAAGCAGCACAATGTCCAGTTATAAACACTACAAGACACAAGGTTTAGACTCCTCGTGCTGTTCGGTGAACACACGCGCGCGCGCACACTGACCCATACAAACATTGTGAAAAACTGAAATATAAACAACACTGCAGTCTTTGTATTTCGGATGTAGAACAAATGAATGTGATGTTCAACGTGCCTGTTTTCCTATGTTTATATATTGAATTCTTAATATACATTTTAGAATACTACTACCACCACCACTACTACCACCACCACCACCACCACCACCACTACTACTACTACTACTACTAATATTATTATTATTATTATTATTATTATTATTATTATTATGAAGAAGGTGTTTAATTACAGTTATCCGTCTGTAAATAGACAGGTCAGTCAGTCAGTCAGTCAGTCAGTTAACTCGCTATGAGGTTATGTTTAGTCTCATTATTCAGATGTTTAAAAAGCTAACTTAGATAATAATAAGGTCTAAACTGTATTACTTTAAGATTATGATTTATTCTACACTTTACTGCACCGTGTAAACTGTAAATAAAGAACACTGATGTTCGCGAGCAGAGGAGGATCTCCGGAGCCGAACAGCAGCTCCAGCAGCTCAGTGACTTTCTGTTTATTTCAGCGAGTTAAAGTTCACCAGAATGTTATTTTAAATAAAACACACAACACTGTACCTTGTTCATCGGTATCTGGATCTGAATCTTGCTCTGAATCGTCTCCATAAGCGGCTAAAGAAGACAGAAGTGCACTTTTCTTACTGCTCGCCATATTGACTCTGCGCGTCGCACAGTGATGACGCAGGACAGTTTATTCGTGCGCATGCGTCACGACCGGTTTCGCCACAACTAAATAAAAATACAAATAAAACAAAGATTAACGAATTAAGTTTAAAACTATACAATAATTAAAAGTTATGTTAACCCTTAGAGTGATATCCTATATTTTTTAAGCCTTTTTTATTTTTAGGCTTTTAATTTTTTAAACTTCAATGTAGTTTACTGCAACACTGATATATTTCTGGTAAGTTTGGATAACCATTAAATCACACCTTTAGTTCAGGGCCTGTATAATAAGTTATAATTATTTATGTTTTATAACTGTTATATATTTATAGTAAATATGTATATTTTTATATTTGGGAGTTGAAATTATCAGTTAATTGCACAATTTTCTTTCTTATCTATGTGTGGTATAAACATTTTGTTTGTTTTTCGTTGCTTTAAGTAAAATATATCTAAAAAATATTAATAATTATAATACACACTTCCCATAAACACACACTTCCGACTTTCAATCTTCTTTGACAAACAACAACCATTATTTTACCTTAAATTATTTAAAACAACTTTCTGTTTTCTTTTTTCCTCGCCATTATTTAGTCAGCACTCACTGTGTGCGAGGAAGAGCCGGAATGCCCGGATGAAAGTAAGACATCTGATTGGTCCAGAAGACTTCCGGGTTCCAAATTGGACTACAAAAAATATACCCATTCATAAAAAAAAACTTTTTTTTTTTTTTACATTTTTTAAAAATTTAAAAATACATACTGTCCTGAAATATGTCATTTTAAATCACAGATTACAATTAATCCTGTTGATTTTTTTGTGTTTGGAACTTTACTTCCGGTGTTGAG
>NC_071259.1:33754288-33756788 GCF_023375685.1 Ictalurus furcatus | reverse complement strand
GTCTCTCTCTCTCTCTGTCTGTCTCTCAGGTGTTAGACAGCTTGGATGCAGTGAGTGTTGAGGTGTGTATGATGAAGAAGAGTTCTGTGTGGAACACTCTGATGTCTAAACACCTCGACACCAACAGCCTCAATACAGCCAGGAGACATGAACTACTGCACTACTGTTCTACCGGTAACACACACACACACACACACACACACACACACTCAGAGAGAGCTTACTGACAATACCTGGTGTGTGTGTGTGTGTGTGTAGACTCTCTGAGCTCTGCAGATGTTCAGAGGCTCCTCCAGATATGTGTGTTTGAGAGCATGCCCCTGACTGCAGTAGATGCGAGTGGAGGTCACACACTCGCTGCATCACACACTGCGTTACCGTGGGACGACCCCGTGACCTTCACACACACCGTCTACTGCGGCCTCGACACCACACACGGTACGGAGCAGAGCGACAACCATCGCAAAATAAATAACCAATGTACACTTTATAGTTTATTAATGGCTGTGTGATGAGGAAGTGAAGCACAGCCCCCCTGGTGGATAAACACTGATCATCAGTACACTGTGACTGATACACACATCACACATCACAGAGCTGTTACACACAACACAACATTCTATTAATCTCTCTCACACACACACACACTCGATCAGCCAAGTGGAACATCCTCATTCTCTTGTTTTTTTCCTCAGAAAGTACAGTTGGATGTGATGAGCAGCAGGTATGTGTGTGTTCTGTATAATCACACACACACAATACACACGTATTACACACACTACACATTTCACATTAAACATTGTGTGTGTGTGTGTGTGTAATATGTGTGCAGTGTGTATAGTGTGTGTAATATGTGTGCAGTGTGTATACTGTGTGTAATATGTGTGTAGTGTGTGTAATATGTGTGCAGTGTGTATACTGTGTGTAATATGTGTGTAGTGTGTGTAATATGTGTGCAGTGTGTGTAGTTGTTTAATATGTGTGTGGTGTGTGTAATATGTGTGCAGTGTGTATAGTGTGTGTAATATGTGTGCAGTGTGTATACTGTGTGTAATATGTGTGTAGTGTGTGTAGTTGTTTAATATGTGTGTAGTGTGTGTAATATGTGTGTAATATGTGTGCAGTGTGTGTAATATGTGTGTAGTGTGTGTAGTTGTTTAATATGTGTGTAGTGTGTGTAATATGTGTGTAGTGTGTGTAATATGTGTGCAGTGTGTGTAATATGTGTGTAATATGTGTGTAGTGTGTGTAATATGTGTGTAATATGTGTGCAGTGTGTGTAATATGTGTGTAGTGTGTGTAGTTGTTTAATATGTGTGTAGTGTGTGTAATATGTGTGCAGTGTGTGTAATATGTGTGTAATATGTGTGTAGTGTGTGTAGTTGTTTAATATGTGTGTAGTGTGTGTAATATGTGTGTAATATGTGTGTAGTGTGTGTAATATGTGTGTAATATGTGTGCAGTGTGTGTAATATGTGTGTAATATGTGTGTAGTGTGTGTAGTTGTTTAATATGTGTGTAGTGTGTGTAATATGTGTGTAGTGTGTGTAATATGTGTGCAGTGTGTGTAATATGTGTGTAATATGTGTGTAGTGTGTGTAATATGTGTGCAGTGTGTGTAATATGTGTGTAATATGTGTGTAGTTGTTTAATATGTGTGTAGTGTGTGTAATATGTGTGTAGTGTGTGTAATATGTGTGCAGTGTGTGTAATATGTGTGTAATATGTGTGTAGTGTGTGCAGTGTGTGTAATATGTGTGTAGTGTGTGTAGTTGTTTAATATGTGTGTAGTGTGTGTAATATGTGTGTAGTGTGTGTAATATGTGTGCAGTGTGTGTAATATGTGTGTAATATGTGTGCAGTGTGTGTAATATGTGTGTAGTGTGTGTAGTTGTTTAATATGTGTGTAGTGTGTGTAATATGTGTGTAGTGTGTGTAATATGTGTGCAGTGTGTGTAATATGTGTGTAATATGTGTGTAGTGTGTGTAATATGTGTGTAATATGTGTGTAGTGTGTGTAGTTGTTTAATATGTGTGTAGTATGTGTAGTTGTTTAATATGTGTGTAGTGTGTGTAGTGTGTGTGTATTGTGTGTAATATGTTGTGTAATTATCAGGAGAATAAAGTCAGTGTAGAAGATTTACAGAAGACGCTGATTCGACATTTCAGACACTGGAACTTCACCGAACATCACAATGCTGAAGTCTTTCCTCAGGTTCATCTATCTATCTGTCTGTCTGTCTATCTATCTGTCTATCTATCTATCCATCTATATATCTGTGTGTGTGTGCGTTTATCTCTTTAGGTTCTGCAGACAGCGTCCGAGTCGTACAGATGTGTAGATTCATTCCACAGCTGTCAGTCCAACATCATGTACGTCTTCTGCCACAATCCCATGAGTCCTGAGAGGAGCAGCAGAGGCTCATGGGAAGTGTCTCTTCACACCGATGTTAGATTCAGGTGTGTTGATCACACGTTTATGTAGCGGACATTATTAGAC
>NC_071259.1:33716788-33746788 GCF_023375685.1 Ictalurus furcatus | reverse complement strand
AAAATAAAGTGTGTGTGTGTGTGTGTGTGTGTGTGTGTTAATTCAGATAAATCTGACCCAGCACTCATGAAGTTAAACTTTAACTTAATTCAGAGCTGAACTCTACTCTGTACACAACCCACACACACACACACACATACACACACACACACACACACACCTTCACACCCACTATTGTTTCCAGGTATTTATCAGCTGCTGTTTATGATTGTACTGTTGTTTTATCAGGGTTGTGGCTGTTATATAACCAACTGTCCCACAATTAGACATTCCCTCCCCACTACACACGACACACTACACACGGCACACTGCACACGACACACGACACACTGCACACGACACACTGCACACGACACACTACACACGACACACGACACACGACACACGACACAGTCCTCCAGTCAGTGCTCCTGAGTCAGTAGAGGGCGTTAGTAACGGTGTGTAGGAACAGTACTGAACATTAATTATAAGTCAGAGTTCTTACAGGAACCGAAGATTTCCAATGCTTTAAATAAGTTGTGGAACTTTTCAGTCATTAAAGCTACGATACGTAACCTACAGGGAACTTGTCCAAGAGTTTCATTCAAGTAATAAATACAGTGTGTGTGTGTGTGTTATAGTAAAACGCTGAGTGACAGCACGTCATACTTTTTATCTGTTTATAGTTACATTTAATATTTGTTAAACAAGTTAGTTCCTGTTCTCGTTTACTTTATAGCAACTATAAACACTCGTTCCGTCACCATCCCTCTCTCTGTTCTCTCTCTTCATTCTCTCTCTTTATTCTCTCTCTCTGTTCTCTCTCTTCATTCTCTCTCTTTATTCTCTCTCTCTGTTCTCTCTCTTCATTCTCTCTCTCTGTTCTCTCTCTTCATTCTCTCTCTTCATTCTCTCTCTCTGTTCTCTCTCTTCATTCTCTCTCTTCATTCTCTCTCTTCATTCTCTCTCTTCATTCTCTCTCTCTGTTCTCTCTCTTCATTCTCTCTCTCTGTTCTCTCTCTTCATTCTCTCTCTCTGTTCTCTCTCTTCATTCTCTCTCTTTATTCTCTCTCTCTGTTCTCTCTCTTCATTCTCTCTCTTCATTCTCTCTCTCTGTTCTCTCTCTTCATTCTCTCTCTTTATTCTCTCTCTCTGTTCTCTCTCTTCATTCTCTCTCTTCATTCTCTCTCTTCATTCTCTCTCTGTTCTCTCTCTTCATTCTCTCTCTTTATTCTCTCTCTCTGTTCTCTCTCTTCATTCTCTCTCTTTATTCTCTCTCTTCATTCTCTCTCTTTATTCTCTCTCTCTGTTCTCTCAATTCATTCTCTCTCTTCATTCTCTCTCTTCATTCTCTCTCTCTGTTCTCTCTCTTCATTCTCTCTCTTTATTCTCTCTCTCTGTTCTCTCTCTTCATTCTCTCTCTTTATTCTCTCTCTTCATTCTCTCTCTTCATTCTCTCTCTTTATTCTCTCTCTCTGTTCTCTCTCTTCATTCTCTCTCTTCATTCTCTCTCTTCATTCTCTCTCTCTGTTCTCTCTCTTCATTCTCTCTCTTTATTCTCTCTCTCTGTTCTCTCTCTTCATTCTCTCTCTTTATTCTCTCTCTCTGTTCTCTCTCTTCATTCTCTCTCTTCATTCTCTCTCTTCATTCTCTCTCTTTATTCTCTCTCTCTGTTCTCTCTCTTCATTCTCTCTCTTTATTCTCTCTCTTCATTCTCTCTCTTTATTCTCTCTCTTCATTCTCTCTCTTCATTCTCTCTCTTCATTCTCTCTCTTCATTCTCTCTCTTTATTCTCTCTCTTCATTCTCTCTCTTCATTCTCTCTCTTTATTCTCTCTCTCTGTTCTCTCTCTTCATTCTCTCTCTCTGTTCTCTCTCTTCATTCTCTCTCTTCATTCTCTCTCTTCATTCTCTCTCTTCATTCTCTCTCTCTGTTCTCTCTCTTCATTCTCTCTCTTTATTCTCTCTCTCTGTTCTCTCTCTTCATTCTCTCTCTTTATTCTCTCTCTCTGTTCTCTCTCTTCATTCTCTCTCTTTATTCTCTCTCTCTGTTCTCTCTCTTCATTCTCTCTCTTTATTCTCTCTCTCTGTTCTCTCTCTTCATTCTCTCTCTTTGTTCTCTCTCTCTGTTCTCTCTCTTCATTCTCTCTCTTTATTCTCTCTCTCTGTTCTCTCTCTTCATTCTCTCTCTTTATTCTCTCTCTCTGTTCTCTCTCTTCATTCTCTCTCTTTATTCTCTCTCTCTGTTCTCTCTCTTCATTCTCTCTCTTCATTCTCTCTCTTCATTCTCTCTCTTTATTCTCTCTCTCTGTTCTCTCTCTTCATTCTCTCTCTTTATTCTCTCTCTCTGTTCTCTCTCTTCATTCTCTCTCTTCATTCTCTCTCTTTATTCTCTCTCTTCATTCTCTCTCTTTATTCTCTCTTTATTCTCTCTCTTCATTCTCTCTCTTGAAGTTAATAAGAGAAAAATCGCAGTTTGTGGTGTTAGTGAGAAACAGTAAAGAAGCGTAAACTCCCCTCTCCTGAAGAAGTTACAACTTCACCTCTGACTGTGTAGGTCTGACTTCACCTCTGACACAGCACTGACACTGGAGACTCCTTCCATAAACGTTACATAAACACAGCTGTGCTACTGTCAGAGCTGCTGTTATAAAGAATTATTCGACACCTTCTGACCAATCAGAATCCAGAAAAGAATACAATCAAAACTTACACATCGGTATCATTCAATCAGTCAAACAATCCAGCCAATCAGAACAAGGAGGTGTCTCTAATTACCTGTCAATCATGATACTTGTGAATTTTTAAAGCGCCCCCTCCTGCACTAGCATTCAGGTGTTCTAGCCCTGGTTATGTGGTTTGGGGGTGTGGCTGAGGGGTCGCTGTATTTGTTTAGATTTTCCGTTTAAAACAGCTTAAAGCGAACTGCACTGCTGAAATCACTGACTGCACCTTTAATGAGCAGCTGCTTGGTCACTGGAGGAAACATGAGACAATAATCTGATTATTTATTCTGATTCGGTGATCTGATGCAGTTCAGCGTGATTACACACATCACTGAGGTTTTATTCTCCATCAGTTTACAGTGTTGTCTTTTTTCAGGAAGCAGTAGTGATGGAGGGAGAGTGAGCATGGTGAAGGTGGAGAAGAGTGGCTTCGCTACAGTGATGATGAAGTGTGAGGAGAAAAGCAGTGAGGTTCTCTTCAGAGATGGAACCACCATCAGCGCTACTGCACACGGATCATACAGGGTGAGGAGAGGAGGCGTGGGTGGAGGGATGGAGGAATCAATGAATATGTGGACAGTAGAGCAGATGGAGGATGGATGGATGAGGTTAAATGGATGGATGGATTAATGAAAAAGTGAATGGGCGGATAGGTGGGTAGACCTGGACTGATGGATGGATGGAGAGGTGGATAGAGAGATGGATGAGGTTAATAGGATGAACTGATGAAGATGTGGATAGTAGGATGGAGAGATGGATTATTAGTTGGAAGGATGAATAGTTGGATGAGATGGAGCTCTCTCTCTCGCTCTCGCTCTATGCTGTAGGTGTGTCTGCCTGATGGAGGCTGTCTGTCTCTCCGGGAGGATGGTGTAGCCGTGTACAGCAGTACAGGACCTGAAGGAGACCAGCATGGACGTTACATCATGAGTCACTCTGAGGGTTTAGTGTGTGAGCTCACTGACTCAGAGGGAAACCACTACCAGGTTAGAGCACACACACACACACACACACACACACACACACACACACACCTGGTACATGAAGAGATGAATGTTGAATGTGTCTTGGTGTGTGTAGGTCACAGCAGAGGGCGGAGTCTCCATCTCACACACACCCACTGACACGGAGAGCCAGACACAACACAACATCGGCGTTGATACACACACACCTCGGTAAGCAGCATGGTGTAATACAGGGTTAACACACAGCACAGCACATGCATACAGTATGCTAATTAGTGTGTGTGTGTGTGTGTATTACAGGTTGTTTATAGTGTGTGCTGACGGTTCTGCGCTGGAGTTCCTCTCCCCTCAGACTGTAGATGAGATTCTGCAGAAGGAGAACACAGATCCCTCAGTCGCTGTGATCAGAGAACCCATACCACACACACACGGTCAGAACACACACACACACAGTTTTTACATGAATGTTTTATGAATTAATTAGGATTTAATCATGTGATGAGTGTGTTTCTCTCCGTCTTTATAATGTAATCTTTATCTTTATTAATATAGTGTTATTGTTATATTAGTGTTTACTGATGTAAATAAATGTATAATTTGAGTGTTTTAATGTAAAGTTGATGTTTATGAGAATGTTGACGGTAAAGGTGCAGTACAGTAAACTGTGTGTGTTTAACAGAGGCGTTTGCGGTCACAATCCTGAAACCCTTCTCGGACCTGAGCTCCTATTGGCTCTCACCCAAACACCCGGATGACATCATTCCTGCCAACCTCAAATCCAGGAAGTGGGACACTTTCCCCGCGTCTGAGGTGAACACACAACAACCAATCAGCTGCTGGGGTGGAGCCAAGCCTCGAGTTATTAAACACTGATCAGACGTCTGTGAGAGTGTTTATCTCCATCTCCTCCTCTCACTCTTCACCTCATGTGGTTCATTTGTTGTGTTCTAGGTGAAGACCCACGGTTCTCCATTCGGAGTGTCTCTAGGTCGAGGTTTAGAGCTGAAGGAGAGAACCACACTGGGATCTGATCCGACTCCTCCAGTTCTGCAGAACCCCAACACACTACTGATCCGTCGCATCACTGAACACACACCATTTACACAACAACACTATGAAGACCTGCAGCACAAACTGCTGGTACTGGAAAAACACACACACTTAATATAAGTAATAATAATAATAATAATAATAATAAATATAGCTGGAAGCAGCGATCTTCGGGGTCCAAGCACAAATAGTGCCCCAGTGGCCAGTTCATGCCAAGATACACAGAGCAATAAAAGAGACCACAGATGAACATACTTATCAAGTTTTGTCACGATAGCTATGTGTAAGACCTGCTGAAACCTGATTGGCTGAAGACAGCCATGTTGTTGAAGTAATTCAGTGATGAATAATAATCTGGTTACAGATTAGCGCATCGATGCAACACATCAAAGTCCAGCTCAGTTGCACTTTTATTGAATGTACACCCCCCCCATCCCCCCACCACATGGATGACCACACCCCCACTTTTGCAGTTGTCCTCAGAACCCTTAACCCCTGAACAAGTATTTCAAATTTGGTTCAGATCCATAAGACCAGTCATGAATTACAGCTGTTTGATCAAAACCAGCTCCGCCTCTTTGCAGTTGATTGACATGTGGCGGCCATGTTGTTTTCAAACGTCAACATGTTTTTGATGTTATTGAGGTTCACACTCTCCTAATACTAGCACTAGTTCACAAAAGTAGGTCATGCATATCATCTAAAATAGCAAAGAATCCATCGTGGCTAAAATTAGTGGGAGGGGCTAGGTAAATTCCGCTTAAGCCAAGAAATAAGATGAAACTGTGTGTGTGTGTGTGTGTGTGTGTGTGTGTGTACAGTTGTACATAAATCAGCTCTTGCAGAGAGAGAAGCTGAAAGATGAGATGAAGCTGAAGGATCCTCAAACAGTAGCGGAGAAACTTCATCACACTGATCTCCATCCTGTACAGGTCCTTCACAGTGGGCGTGTCCCAAACCACACACGCTGTACACTATATAGTGCACATAAACTATAAATTCAGTATTTAGAGCTGATGAGTAACTGGACTGTCCCCCCCCCCACAGTCTCAGCCAGACGCAACACCTGATGCAACACCTCAGTCCAGTGAGAGACTTTACATTACATTATATACTTACAATACTCACACTGTATGAGTGTCTGCTGTAACCATAGCAACAGTATGTATGTGTACTAACAATACAGTAATATCCCTGTGGTCTCACTTTCTCCTGTCGTGTGTGTGTGTGTGTGTGTGTGTGTGTGTGTGTGTGTGTACAGTGCTGTCCCTGTACTCTCAGGCTGTAGGTGTGTCTCACTCTCCACTCTCTAATCAACACAGTGATCAACAAGTGACACACCGGTAACACACACACACACACACACACACAAACACACACATACATACACACACACACACATACACACTTTCACACACACTTTGGATTTTTTTTTTTTACAGTCAACAGAAGCAGAAATCAGAGTGGGGGAAGAGAATCCACCAACACAGGTAAGACAGATAGATAGATAGATAGAGAGAGAGATAGATAGATAGATAGATAGATAGAGAGATAGATAGATAGAGAGAGAGAGAGAGATAGCGAGAGAGATAGAGAGATAGATGCACTGATACTAATAAAGAAGGAGTGTTTTGTTGGAGGAAGTGAACCTGGTTGAATTGGTCTTCAGGTTGGATCTGCAGGAGGAGACGAGACATCGCTACGCTCTGAGAAATCACATCATCACGCCGTATTTCCATCCCGAGCTTCAGGAGCTGACTCGCCACCTCCACCAGGTGAACATTACTACTGCAAATAACATGATATAATTCAAACCTCAATCATTCTAACTAAAACTCTTGCTCTAGATTATCATCGTTTATTTCATCATGTACTCAGTATGTTTTATTTTCAATAAAAGTTCACATTGTCCCAAAACTTTATTGATGGTATTTTAATGCCGGGTTTTTTGAGTCTGCATGACAGTTTTCTTATAATGTGCTAATTCACAACGATCATAAAATCTAACGAACAGGAAACTCACTGGTGTAAAATCTCATAACGATGTTAACGAGCTCACGTTCGTCCACAGGAGGTGAAGGTGACATCTCTTTCTCCGAATCTTCCCTCGTTCCCTAAAAGAAGAAACGCCGGCTTACAGAACTTCAGCAACTCTTTTTAGTTCTGACGCTCTGCGATTGTACGTCAGATTCCTCCAAAAAGAGATTCTTACCTGCAGTATAATCCCACTTATATGCTTGCCTTACGGACTTTAGCTTATGCTCAGTAATGAGTACTCCTTCTTACCTTATCAGGTGGAGTTCGGGACCTCTGGGCTCAGAACCTTCTGTGTAGGAAGCCGGTCTTGTGGAGTGGGAAGAAAATAATAAAATAAAGAAAGAAAAATTCGCCTGTGACTCAATCAAGGGGTCGTTACTGGTTATTGGAAGTGGATTCGAATCGCCCATGATGAGGCTTTGGTTTATTGGTTCAGAATAACAATCTGTAACATAGGCGTCTCATCACTCGGATGATGGTGCGTATATAAGTCTAAATATGTTTACATAAGTATATAGTATATAGGATACAGGAACATACAGACACTTTTACAGAAGCATCTCATAATAAATGCTCATCAGAAATGTCACTAATCACTAAGATAATAAATATACAAGTTAGTGCACACGAAGACATAAAAACATGCGCGTCTCATCACAAGGATGATAAATGCATAATGTTAGGCACACGTAAAGACAGACAGACAGACATGACAGACAGACAGACAGACAGACATGACAGGTTTACAGCCCAGTAGGGCTCGAGTGGCACAAGAGCAAAACCGGGGCGCAAATCTTCACCTCGCAAGTTCTCGGCGAAATCTCACACTTTTCATTCAGCTATATATATTCTCATCAGACAGCGGTTACAACAGGAAGTAATCTCCTAATATGGGTATGAGAGCTAAGTCACTCATTCAACAGTCATGTTATTCAGAGCCTGAATGGTATCTTTAAATACAGAATGTATGTTTCTTTCTCTTCTTACATTATATAACATATCTCTGGCTTGTTCAACATAGTGTAGGCAGAAAGTCATTCGATCAAGAGCTTTATGCAGCTGTTGTTTTAATATTCATTCACTGGACTCAATCTCACTGTCCAGTTGTTGGGGAGATATTCCAGAGAGCTGAGGCCCATATCACTGGGCGAGCCTCCGGGAGGGGAGACCAGGTTTCGGGAATGACTGTGTAACTCTCCTCTTGACCTGGCGGTAAGGTGTAAGATGCTTTTGGGTAGGTCCGACGGTAATGCCGCTTTCTCTCCGAGCTCTGTTTCTTCTTTTCCTCTCTCTCTTTCTCTGGTTTCTCGTTCCACGCCTCTTTATATGATTAACGCATTTTAGATTATACAGCATAATTAAGCAGCATACACACATCATGATTAAACAGCATTCATGACAATTATTAAGCTGTTACGAAATGGGACGGGAGCAGAAGCAGGTGCAGATCAGCGTCTTTATTTTGAAACTTAAATCAATAAACAGGAACTCTTGTCTCTACTGGACAAGATTAGCGGGTTAAACATAAAACAGAAGTCAAGGCATCGAACGAGAACAGGACACGGAACTAAGACCGCTTGGCATGCGTAACGTCTTCACCATTACACTCAAAGGTTCAAATAATACTGCGCAAAGTACAATGAGGGGTTTAAATAGCAAACACAGTCAAACTAAAACACAGACACCTGGGGCAAATATAGACACACCCTCGAACATAAACCAGTACCTGAACAGGAAGAGAACAAAACCAAAACAAAGGCACATGTCCATATTAAACAGTCGTCTCTACGTAATCTCGTGCACGCGCACGCTCTGCAGCAGTCTGTGCACTTCGATGCCGCAGCGCCATCTGCCGGCGGGAGCGTAACATAAGCAAGCATTTGTACCATACAGTCATTCATTCTGTCTTTCCTTGTGCCATTATAGTGACTCTAGGGAACAGCCATGATTATGTTTAATTTTTCAAATGTTCCTGTACGAATCAGCCTCGGATCAGCCTCGAGTTCCTCAGCTAGCAGTTGCAGTTATAATTGCAGTTCCACTACAGATTCCATTACAGATTCCATTACAGGTTCTATTACAACAGGTTCCATTACACGACGATTATTAAACATACAGCACCTTTATTTCTTTTTTACATCAGATATCTCAGCTTTTCATTCAGTAGCAAGTTTACAAAATATCCCGACACACAGGTGACTTTTTTAAAAAGTTAATATTTGACAGGCGTCTCAGTGAGGGAAGGTTAGGATTATTTTAAAGTAGTTTTTAAGTGAATTGAAAATGATTAGCTTAATGTTTAATGTCAAAGCCATTAGTCAGTTAGCGAACTTTCATTCGTCATAATGCTGAAATTGTATAATAATCTGATTGGTTAAACACAATAAATTTCCCTTTACTCCTGAACAGCGCTTCTCCATTAATATTGGCGCTCTTGGTAAATATGTGCAAAGAAGGCTGTGAAAAATTGTCTTTATTGTTTAACCTTTTATCTTTTGTTCAATAAATTCATAAAAATACTCTGCTCTCATGGATATCAAACAATTGCAAACACAACACAGGTTTATAAAAAAATATATTTGTTAAATGTAGGTGTGCAACAATTATTGAATTCATGAATTCATATGAGAAAAATCGATTTGAAGTATATTTTTTAATACACCTGGGAGACTAGGAACAGGAAATTGTTTAACCATGACTTCCTGTTTCACAGGGGTATAAATATGAGGTATCACACCGGCCAGATTCCCTTAGTAATTCATAACGATAGGTAAGAGCGAGGAATATAGCCGTGATGTGCGGCAAAAGGTTGTTGAGCTTCACACAATGGGGCGTGTCTATAAGAAAATAACACAAGCATTGAAAACGCCCATTTCACCATCAGGGCAATAATGAAGAAGTTCCAGTCCACTGGAAATGTTATGAATCGACCTGGAATTGGACGTGTGTCTATATCGTCTCAACACACTGTGAAGAGGACGGTTCGAGTGGATAAACATCTCCAAGGATCACAGCTGGAGAACTGCAGATGTTAGTCGTGTCTTGGGGTCAGAAAGTCTCCAAAACTACAATCTGAAGTCACCTACATCACCACTAGTTGTTGGAAGGGGTTCAGGAAAAAAGCCTCTACTCTCATCCAAAAACAAACTCGAGCGTCTTCAGTGTGCAGACACTACTGGAACTTCAAATGGAATCGGGTTCTGTGGTCAGATGAAACCAGAATAGAGCTTTTTGGTAATAAACACCAGAGGTAGTTTTGGAGCACACAGAGAGGTAGCCATATGGAAAAGTCCCTCATGCCCACGGTTAAATATGGAGGAGGATCTTTAATGTTTTGGGGCTGTTTTTCTGCCAGAGGACCTGGACATTTTGTTAGGATACATGGCATCATGGACTCTATCAAATATCAACAGATATTAAATGAAAACCTGACTGCCTCTGCCAGAAGGATTCAAATGGGCCGTGGTTGGATCTTCCAGCAGGACAATGATCCAAAACATCATCAGAATCAACACAAAAATGGTTTACTGACCACAACATCAAGGTCCTGCCATGACCATCCCAGTCCCCTGACCCGAACCCCATAGAAAACCTGTGGGGTGAACTGAAGAGGAGAGTCCACCAGCGTGGACCTCGAAATGTGAAGGATCTGGAGAGGTTCTGTATGGAGGAACGCTCTCAGATCCCTCACCATGTATTCTCCAACCTCATCAGGCGTTATAGGAGAAGACTCAGAGCTGTTATCTTGGTAGAGGGAGGTAGCACAAAGTACTGACTAAAAGGGTGCCAATAGTTGTTGCACAGCTATATTTAACACAGATATTTTTTATAAACCTGTGTTGTGTTTGTAATCTATTATGTTTTACAGTAATCAGATTCAATGTTTAAAGATTTAAAGATACATTCATGTAGTAATAATCTTACAACTGAAAGTCAAGTTGTCCTCTACACACACACACACACACACACACACACACACAAACACACACATGCACACACACATACACACACACACACACACACACATGCACGCACACAAACACACACACACACACACACACACACACACACACACACACACACACACACACACAGAGAGAGAGAGAAAGGTCAATGCAACCAGAGACAGGAGAAGTGAGACTGTGAAGTGTGCTCAGTGTATAAATCAGGAGCTGCAGTAATGTGAGGAGAAAGGTTCGGAGTGAAGAGCAGGAGATTATGATTATGATTATGATTATGATTATGATTATGATTATTTGTTATGTTCCTGTTTACACCTTGATTAATTTCCTGTAACAGCACGTCCCCAAGTGTTTTATTCCTCTTACACCACAGCAACTCACCAACGAGTACAATTTTTTACATTTATTGAAGACTGACAAGTGACACTTTTTATCCATTTATAGTTACATTTAATGTTGTGGAACATGACTGAAACAAAATGTTTTTCTTTCTTACATTATAGCAGCTACAGTAGATGTAAAAAGTTTACACACCCCTCTAAAAAATAGCAGGCCCTTCAACTATTACACCTCATAGAAATGATCAAGTCCAATGTTTGCTTCATACAATTACAAGGCACTCAGCATCCAGCATTCAGCATTCAGCATTCAGTCTTCAGCATTCAGCCCTCAGCATTCAGCATTCAGCATTCAGAATTCAGCCCTCAGCATTCAGCATTCAGTCTTCAGCATTCAGCCCTCAGCATTCAGCATTCAGTCTTCAGCATTCAGCATTCAGCATTCAGTCTTCAGCATTCAGTCTTCAGCATTCAGCCCTCAGCATTCAGCATTCAGTCTTCAGCATTCAGCCCTCAGCATTCAGCATTCAGTCTTCAGCATTCAGCCCTCAGCATTCAGCATTCAGTCTTCAGCATTCAGCCCTCAGCATTCAGCATTCAGTCTTCAGCATTCAGCCCTCAGCATTCAGCATTCAGTCTTCAGCATTCAGCCCTCAGCATTCAGCATTCAGTCTTCAGCATTCAGCCCTCAGCATTCAGCATTCAGTCTTCAGCATTCAGCCCTCAGCATTCAGCATTCAGTCTTCAGCATTCAGCCCTCAGCATTCAGCATTCAGTCTTCAGCATTCAGCCCTCAGCATTCAGCATTCAGTCTTCAGCATTCAGCCCTCAGCATTCAGCATTCAGTCTTCAGCATTCAGCATTCAGTCTTCAGCATTCAGCTCTCAGCATTCAGCCCTCAGCATTCAGCCCTCAGCATTCAGCACTCAGAATTCAGCATTCAGCCCTCAGCATTCAGTCTTCAGTCCTCAGCATTCAGCCCTCAGCATTCAGTCTTCAGTCCTCAGCATTCAGCCCTCAGCATTCAGTCTTCAGTCCTCAGCATTCAGTCCTCAGCATTCAGCCCTCAGCATTCAGCCCTCCAAACAGGATTAAAGTTATAAAGATTTAAAGGATTAAACCTGACCCACATAAGTCTTTGATATCAAACATTATTAAAGACTTTTACTATGTTGCTATCAAAAAAATGTAATACTCTATAGTGTGGTAATACAGTGTGAGTGTATGTGTGTGTGTGTGTGTGTGTGTGTGTGTGTGTGTGTGTGTGTGTTTTAAGTCCTGATGTTATTGAGATGAACCGTGCCTTGGAATGTGAGTGTGATGATTTAGACATTAAAGTTAAACTGGTGGCTATACACTTCCATTACTTGTTAGCCACATTAGCTTTGTGTAATTATTCATTTTACATTCGGTCCTGTTTTTAACAAGGAGACCTCTCCAAGCCAACTTTCTGTTTCAAAGTCCATTTCTCCATTTCTGTTTTCCTTGGTGTTAACACTTCCTCATCAGAATCAGCAATCCTAGCTTTCTCTCTCACACGTACACACACACACACACACACACACACACACACACACACACACACACACAAAAGAAAGCCACTGAATAGTGACTGAAAGAGGACAAAGACGGAGCACTGAGACTGAAAGAGAAGCCCTGCAGTGGAGAGGGGGGGGGGTGGAGGGAGGGAGAGAGGGGGGGGGAATGAGTCAGGCAGAAAGAGTAAGAGTAAGTCAGGAAGAGAGTTGTGATACACTCTGTGATGAAGTAGTAATGAGATTTTGGTGTTGCGGAACATACACATGGTCACAATGTTGTAAAGACAACAAGAGCAGACGATCCAGACGGATTTAAACACACACACACACACACACACACACACACACACACACACACACAGATCCTGAAGTTACCGTGAGGACTTTGTACTGAGGTGAGTCACTTTGAAATATTGTTTAACCTTCATTTAAAATACTGCTTTGGTTTTCTTAACTGAACACGCACACACACACACACACACACACACACACACACACACACACACACACACACGGGAAAGCAGCAGGTGCTTCTTGTAATTGGTCCTCTTTAAAAAAGACCTGAAAAAGTGTTTAAAAAGTTAGCTATAGTAATAAGAACTGTTGTGTGTGTGTGTGTGTGTGTGTGTGTATTAGCGTATATGTGTGTGTTAGTGTATGTGTGTATTAGTGTGTGTTAGTGTGTATATGAATGTGTGTATTAGTGTGTATGTGTATGTGTGTATTAGCGTGTGTTAGTGTGTACATGTATGTGTGTATTAGTGTGTGTTAGTGTGTACATGTATGTGTGTATTAGTGTGTGTTGTAAGAGAAACCTGTTGGAGTAGTTTTGAATTTTAACGGACTGAAATCTTTCACTTTAAAGGGTGTGTGACGGTTGTGGAATAAAGAATTAAAGACACACACACACACACACACACACACACACACACACACAGAAACAGAGTAAATAACTTCCTTTTGATGGAGGAAGTAGAAATGAAACGGAAATTTCGCACCTTGTGTTGGCCACTGAGGCATGTGAAAGATGGTGTGTGAGATTGTGCATGTTAAATAGGGTGGGGTTGTGTGTGTGTGTGTGTGAAGAGACTGATGAGTGTGTCTTGGAACTTAAAGACATGCCCTTTAGATCTTTCTGCATAGCTCCTAATTACAAACAGTCTTTCAACGAGTTTTTCTGGAAAATCCTGTCAGGTTAGCTCATCTTAGCAGGCTAGCTAGAGAGCGCTATTGGTGGCGATTATTCATTTATTCATTTTCCTTTACACTTTTCCTGGTGTGTGTTGCCATGACATGAGACAGGATGAGATGGTCAGTCCAGACTTCACTATCCTCAGCCACAGATTCCAGCTCCTCCTGCAGGATTCCCAGATGTTCTCAATCCGACTGTGAGATCTAATCTCTCCGGCAGGTCCTGGTTCTGCCTGGGTTCCCCGTCCAGTGGAACCACAGGCCATTGCTTTAAGACTGCATGTACTGTAGTGAGTCTAGGCTGCAGCAGGCTGAATACAGACACACAGAAGGCCAATTGGGTGCAACACTTGGTGTTTTTTAAAATTTATAACGTGTATTGAAAGTGGGGAGAAGGGGAGTGGAGTGAGGTGCTCTGGTACTGGGATCTTCGTCTCAAGGATAGGTGGTGTGATGGTGCGATCCAGGAGGGTTGTAGCCCTTCATGGATGTCAGAGAGCTCTGGGGAGGCAGCCAGGGAGCGTGGTCTTCTTCAGAGGTGGTTTCTTCTGTGCAAGACAGAGAAAAATGCATTAGAAGTGTCATGGTGTCAGTCACTCACCTGCCTGTTGGAGGAGAGCCCTTTTATACTGTCCCGTTGGCTGCTGGATGGTGGAGCGCTGCTGCGCTGATTATTAGCCACCAGCCATGTGTGTTTCTGTGCAGCCATGTGCTGTCATGCTGTCCAAAATAGTAGTGGTGCTGAAGTGGAGCTGTTCTTTCAGCACCATGGTAGCAGTTGAAGGAGGAGCGTTTTTTTTCCTTTGTGCACAGGCTGCCAGACCACCATCATAGTACTCCCCTCAACTCCGAGCCTACTGCCATTGGGCGCTGGGCCCACAGCGCGTAATGTCACGAGAGGCCATCTGCGTTCCCATGCTGGACTCCTGCTCAGGGTTGGACCTGGAAAGAGAAGTCCTGCAATGGAAGAAATCATCATGTAACCCTGGCATTGGTGTCTTTGGCTTTGGCCAACCACTGCATAGGAGCATAATCTGTCACCAGGGAGAAGTGTCAGGTCGTAGCACAACTCATCGATGGCCCACTTTATTGCCAGGGCCTCTCTTTCCACAGCAGCATACTTCCTCTTGGCTGGGGACAGCTTTCTACTGATTTAAAGGACCAGGTGCTCTTCTCCGTTGAAGGCCTGCAAGAGAACAGCACCCAGCCCGGTCTCCGATGCATCTGTGTGGCCTGTGAATGGTAGGGTGAAGTCTGGCTTGCATAGAACTGGGGTGCTGGTGAGTGCCTCCTTCAGGGCTTGCAACGGCTGCTCCTCCTCTGTAGACCATTTCACCTGATCCGGCTGTCCCTTTTTAGTTAGATTTGAGAGGGGGAGGCTACAAAGGAGACATTAGGCACGAATCTGCGGTAATACTTTGCCAACCCCAAAAAGGCACGTACCTGTTTCTTTGATGTAGGCTGGGGGTAGTTTTAACTGCCTAGAACTTCTTTGTTTGTAGTTTTAAGAAACCCTGACCAATACGGTATCCTAGGTACTGTACCTCAGTCAGCCCCAAGGGTTGGCCATCAGCCTACAATGATGAGGTCCTAGGATGACATCCATGAGTCTCTGGAATGTCGCAGGTGTAGCCCAAAGGTGAGAACTTGGTACTGCCAGTGGCTGTTCATGGTATTAAAGGCAGTCTTTGGTCTTGCTTCTGGGGCCAGTGCTACTTGCCAGTAGCCTTTTGTGAGGTCTAGTGTGGAGATAAATTGGGCTCTCCCCAATCTCTCCACTAGGTCATCCACTCAGGGAGGGGACTCCTGTCGAAGTCTGAGACCAGGTTCAGCTTCCAGAAGTCATTGCACAATCTAATGTTTCCGTCGGGCTTCGGCACAACTACGATGGGGCTGGACCAGAGGCTGGTGGACTACTCAATGGTGCCGTCTTGGAGCATTCAGACAACTTCCTCCTCAATAGCCTTACGGCGTGCCTCCAGGACATGGTAGGCCTGCTGTCTGACCAGGACTCCCAGATGGGTCTTAATCTTGTGGTGGACCAACTGCATCATCCCTGGGGTGGTTGAGAAAACGTCGGCAAACTGATCCACCAGCTCCATCAGCGCCTGTCTCTGTGTGGGGGTTAAGTCTTCTTCCTGCTGGACCAAGGTATGTTCACTGTGATCTGTGCCTAGGGTAGCAAAAGCAGATACCACTGGATCAGGTTCAACCCATTTTTTAGCAGGTTTATATGGTATTATTTGTGTGTCTGCTTGTTTACCAGGCTGTTACAGGCAGTAGTTCCCGGGACCCACCCTCTTGAGGACTGTGTCCAGGCCTTGCCATCAGGCCAAGAATTTACAGGAGACATTGGGCACCAACAGGAGCACTCGATCGCCAGGCTGGAACTCTCGTGGTTGTGCTGTGTAGTTGTATGCCCTTTTTTGTTCTTCCTGAGTGGCTTCCATGTGTTCTTGGACTATAGGGGCCACTCGGGCGAGCCGCTCTTGCATCTCTGACACAAAATCAATGATGGAGTGAAATGGTGAGAGCTGTTCCTCCCAGGCTTACCAGGCCATGTCCAACAGTCTTCGAGGTTGCTGTTCGAATAGGAGCTCGAATGATGTGAAGCCTGTGGATGCTTGAGGGCACTCACAGACAGTGAAGAGGACGTAGGACAGGAGGAGGTTCCAGTTCCTCACTTCCTCATCTACCACCCAGCGCAACATTCGGTTCAGGGTCTGGTTAAAATGTTCGATGAGCCCATCCATCTGTGGGTGGTAGAAAGACATCCTCAGGTGTTTAACCTGCAACAGCCGACACAAATCAGACATTAGTTTAGATGTAAAAGGCATACCTTGGTCTGTTAGTATGTCCTTTGGGATCACCACACAGCTGAATAGGAGCACGAGTTCTTTAGCAATGTTGCAGGAGGTGGCTTTCCGTAGCAGCACCACCTCGGGGTACCAGGTGGCATAGCCCGTGATGACAAGGATGTATTCATGACCCTGGGTGCATTTCGGGAGCAGCCCTATGAGGTCCATGCTAATCCTCTTGAAGGGGATACCGATGATGGTGAGGGGGATGAGAGGTACTAGTGGAGGTTTCCTTGGGGCACTGTGTTGGCACTGGGGGCACTGCTGGGAGAAGTCTCAAACCTCTGCATCCATTCTAGGCCAGAGAAAGTGTCTTTCAGTTTCTCTAGTGTGTTTCGTGCCCACAGGTGACTGCCTAGTGGATGGGTATGGGCCAGGTGCATCAGCAACTGTGTCCTTGTCTTGGGGACAGGTCGCAGGTTTCTCATCTGCAGTTGGTCCTATAGTAGAGTAGTCCTCCCCTGACCAGAAAGTAGGTTGTGGGGAATCTTTGGTCTGGGTCTTGGTTGACCCCTTCGATCTGTCATACCTGGGCCCAGCAGTGTTTCAGGAAGTCATCTTCTTTCTGCTCCTGCTGGAAGTTCCCTTGTCATGTCACCTGTTGGAGTACAGAGGACATTGGGTTAGCATATGTATGTGTCTCATCTTCAGCTGTGGTGTCACCCTCATCTTGGGCCATATAGGCCTGCTGGACTCATGGAACCTTTTCTCATCATGGCACCCTCTTGGTCTTGGGAGTTGGGCTGGTCAGGAACCCTGGCCAGTCTCTCCCCAGGAGTAGAGGCACTGAGAGGTGAGGGATTATGCCCACCAGGAGTGGCCAGGTACCTGCTTGGCTTTGAATTTTTACCTCAGCCTGGGAATTTCACTGGCATCTCCATGTACACATATCACTGTTATGGTTCCTTTTCCGTTGGGTCTTTTTGGCAGGATTGTCGGTCTGGCCAGGGTCACTGTGCTACCTGAGTCCAACAGGGCTGTGACTGGGTGTCCCTCTACTCTTACTGTCAGGGTGGGTGTTTTGGGTGGGTTATACATGTGGAGGGTGCATCCTGCCAGCCAGGGCTTATTGGCTCTTTTTGGAGTTTCTGGCTCCGGCTTTGTCAGCATGGCCTCATCCTGGCGTAATCCGTAGGTGGGGCGACTCCAGCTGTTCCCTCTCTCCCCGGTGTAGTTCCATTCATGGCGGTGAGGTGGGAACCTTCAAGGAGGGTTTGGGCTGGGTGCTCACCACCCTTCCCTACCGAGTTCCCAGGTGGCCATGGCTCATACCAGGACTTCTATCATCTCTCTGGGGCTGTTGGGGGCCAATGGCCTGACATTCCACGGGCGGTAGAGTTCTTAAGAACCAGTCCATGGCTACTCACTCTGTAACCTCATGGTGGTTTTTTGGTCGGGTTGGAGCCAACTCTTGGTGATGCATAGGGTGGTGTCCATTTGTCCCAGATGGTTTGTCTGGGCTGGTAGCTCCATTGGTGGAACTCTGACGCCACTTGGTTGGGTGTCAGGCTCACCTTTTACTTTCATGTAGTCAGCTGCTACTGGTGAGAGCACGTAGTAAGCTGCTCGGGCTTCCCCAGAGAGCAGCGGGGCAAGGCTGTGGGACCATTTCTCTATGTCCCAGGCTTCGGAGGGCAGTCCGTTCAAAGGCCTCCAGATAGGCTTCGACGTCGTCCTCCTTAGTTAGCAGGGGTAGGAGGTGCTAGCTGTTGAGTCACTGCATGCTGTTGAATGTTCATTTCCAGTAAGTGCTGCAGCATGGGATCCATTTGGGTCTGGGAGTGCAGACACACTTAAGGCCACTTGGGTGCAAAACATTTATAAAGTGTATTGAAAGTCAGGAGAAGGGGAGTGGAGTGAGGTGCTCTGGTACTGGTATCTTCGTATCAAGGATAGGTGGTGTGATGGTGTGATCCAGGAGGGTTGAAGCCCTTCACACAAGTCAGAGGGCTCTGGGGAGGCAGCCAGGGAGCATGGTCTTCTTCGGAGGCGGTTTCTTCTGTGAGAGACAGAGAAAAATGCATTAGAAGTGTCATGGTGTCGGTCGCTCAACTGGCTGTTGGAGGAGAGCCCTTTTATACTATTCCATCGACTGCTGGATGGTGGAGAGCTGCCACACTGATTATTAGCCGCCAACCGTGCGTGTTTATGTGGCCCCGCCTTGCAGCCACGCACTGTGGTGTTGAAGCAGAGCTGTTCTTTCAGCACCATGGCAGCAGTTGCGGGAGGAGCATTTTTTTACTTTGTGTGTGGGCTTCCAGCCCGCCATCACAGTATATATTACTTGTTATATTGAAAATCTCACCTCAATATTGCACTGTGCATTCATTTAACGCAAACTATTTTGGTGAACAGAACAGCCTGCGTGAAAATATCCTTTGAAGCAGAGGATAAAAAAGACACATGGCTTCTCCATATGAGGATTGGTTGACTTCTCAAAACAGTGGAAACTCTAAGCAACTGCCAATCACTGAAACCATAATGAACATGCAGAATTTACAACACCATTCTCTCACCTGTTCAAAATTTTCCAGCTCAATGGAAAGTAGCACTTGCAGGCAGTTTGGACTCAGATCAGCCCACAATACAGCTGACTTTCTGAATATCCTCTCCCAGAAGTGGAACCAACACCATGACAATTGTGAAGAGGTGGTTGTACATCAAAGGAGCCTTTGACAAAGAGTTTCATAATGTCTTACTATCCAAACTCAAAGCAAAGTGGATCAAAACTAATCTCCTCACCTGGATCAACAGCTACCTGTCTGGAAGATCCATTTGTGTAGCACTTTCAGGGCAGAGTTCTAACACTACATCAGTGAACACTTTTGTCCCCCAAGGCTCTATCCTAAGCTATCTGTTATTCTCAGTTTTCATCGATGACTTGGTAAAGGTGTGCCAAAACCAGGTATTTCTATATGCTGACAATCTTGCATCTGCTAAAGTCCTACAGCAGGTACAGACAAGTCTGAATGTCAACTTAGAGAGGATGAAGGACTGGGCTGATAGATGGAAGGTAGCATTTGAACCAAGCAAGTGCAAGGCCATGGTTATCTCCAGAAAACAAGCCCCTTCTCAAATCAGTCTCTTCTTTGAAAGATGTCAACTAGCTCTTCATAAACATCTAGACATGGGGCTTACATTTGACAGCAAGCTACTCTGGGATAGGAAAAAAAAATCGAAAAAAAAAAAGGACAAATCACAGAGAAGGTTGGGCAGAAGCTTGGTGCCCTTATAAAGATCAGCAATAAACTAGAGCGTCCTGGGAGAACGTGTGTGTACAAGTCGCAGGTTCAGAGTATCATGGAATATGCATCCCTTTCTTGGATGGGTGCCTCTGCAATCTCTGGCAGCCCTGGATAACATCCAAAGGAAAGCAATTAATATCATAGGTCTTTCACAAGAGAGTAATTTTATGCAAAGCTTTCAACACAGGCGTCAAGTAGCAGCTGTGTCTACTCTCTATTAGATGCACTCAGACCATTGCCCCATAGACTTGAAGGCACTATACCTTATACCTCACGCCCATATACCTCGTGTCGAAACTTTACAGGGAGTGCCTCGACACTCCAGCATGCTCTGTCTATTCCAAGGGCCAGGACCCATCAATTAGTAGTTTAGTTGCTTTTTATCGTGACATGACTGACACGACTACTTTCATCAACCTGATATTTATGAGGAGAAGCTGAGAATGAAACAGGAGTCCAGGACAACAGATGAAACAGAACACACACAGATATATACTGTAGATATACACTTCATTTGAAAAACCACCAGCTGCCACTGGGACGTTTCTGACACAGCTATAATGACATGACACCAGGGGGCAGCCCAAAGATCCTAAAAAAATATCCCACCTCAGTTCAGAGGATCAGAGGCTCTACTCTGAGATTCTCCCAGATTGCCAAGTTACTTACCCTATCACTGAGAGTAATCCCAGCAACCCTGAGGAGGAACATCATTTCCACTTCCTGTACTCATGACTTTATTATCATGTCCATACTGTAGGTGAGGTTCTGGATGTAGACTGGCCATTCGTTTACAGCTGGGGGCGGGGCTTCCAGGTGGTTTGAGTTAATATCACAGAGTTTAAAACACCTGCACAAATCATTCCAGATTCATATGCAGATCTGTTGAGATAAAGACTGCTCTTTTGGTGTATTTTTGTATGATAATTCATACTAGTGTACTTCAATGTTAAATGTCAGAGCTCCTACACAAAATCAATATCATGTAGGGATGATAGTATCATTATATCGCACAATCTGAGCTCCCATACTGGACACTTTTCCAACCTCATCGTGATATCCTGTTCGACACCCATCTGCACCTCGCCCGTCTGTCCCACGTAAATCTTCCCCACGTCAGACTGCCCCTCGCCCATCTGCCCCTCGCCTGTCTTAAAGAATTTAAACATGAAGAATTAAACAGAACTCTCACTGTGGTCATACAGAATGATGATCACACAAAGTAACGACACCCATCTGCACCTCGCCCGTCTGTCCCACGTAAATCTTCCCCACATCAGACTGCCCCTCGCCCATTTGCCCCTCGCCTGTCGTAAAGAATTTAAACATGAAGAATTAAACAGAACTCTCACTGTGGTCATACAGAATGATGATCACACAAAGTAACGACCCGGACTCTCTGTACTCCTGCAGAACCTCCCACTATAAAGAAGTGAAGGCGTTTGGGGGCGTGTCTATAACATGATTGACAGGAGGGAGTTTGGGGGCGTGTCTATAACATGACTGACAGGAGGGAGTTTGGGGGCGTGTCTATAACACGACTGACAGGAGGGAGTTAAACACAACCAAGTAGTCCAGCACAATTCCAATAATTTACACATTATTTATCATTTGTAAAAGTAAGAACAATGTAACTATTGATCAGTGTGCCTGTAATGACATGCCAACATGTCTATATATAGTCTCCAAGGCATGCCCACACAGACCTGCCCACATTTCCATATATGGATATGCAAGTCACTGACCTTCACTACTCAGTAATGTTAATGATTAATGCTGGTGTGTATTACAGCTACACAACAGCGCCTTCTGGTGGGGATTAGTGTGTGTGTGTGTGTGTGTTTGTCAAAGTACACACATGCACACGCACACACACGCGCGCACACGCACGCACACACACACACACACACACACACTCAACATTACATCCCGGTTAGAAAACTTGTTCAGTGAGATTGAGATTTCACTGAATTGTGTAATTTTAGAATCAAGGATAGATTGAATAGGGAAACTGTGTGTGTGTGTGTGTGTGTGTGTGTGGGTGTGGGTGGGTAAAATACAGGACTGACAGTAACCAGGCAAGCAATGACATGTCTGTTAAGCTTTCACACACCCTTCTTTAGCAGCACCTTATTAAGTAATGGTGCGTGTATGTGTGTGTGTGTGTTTGTGTGTCTGTGTGTGTGAGTGTGTATGTGTGTGTGTCTGTGTGTGTGTGTGGGTGCAAGAACAAGTCTGTAGAAATGTTATCAAAAGCAGTGAGTCTTTTTTCCCACCAGAATGTTGACCTGGAGATTTATTATCGCTGTTTTTTTGCTTTAGATCGTTCTGCTAAACCAAATCATCAGCTATATAATGTTCCTGATATTTATATTAAAGGACTTAACAATCCTACATAGCTGGTCTAAAATCTACATCTCGAAACTAGCCAGCTAACGCCAGATACCCAGATCACGTTCTTCCTGAGGAATTCCCTGAAGGCTCTCAGTGCCAGCACGTCCTCCATGTTGTAATCGTAAAATGTTTCATCATCAAAAGGCTTTCGATTTCTCTCCAGTGTAAAAGCTCAGAGTTTCTATGAGACGTGTATATGTGTCCGGTTGCTGCAGGCTAGTCCGCCGCTTAGCTTCATGTAGCCCTGACAGGACGCCGAGCCAGAAGGATCTTCTCGAGTGTTAGTTTAGCTGAATAACACACCCTGATTTAGTGCTAATCCTTAATAATAAGTGGAGAATTTTAGCTAACGTCGGTCTCGTTCCTAAATAACATTCCCAATCGATTCTTCAGCCAGATTATAACTCATTAGCGTCAGGTTGCTAGGCTAATCGGGTCTTTTTACAGTCAGGATGAGCGTGCGTCTCTTCTTGTTTACAAAAACTAAAGGGATCTATAAAATAAAGGCTACATAAAAAATTATCATAAGTAATGACAATATTAATAAAGAAAGGTGTAACACAATGCCACTACCTGTATCTGTAATCACATTTAAATCCAAAGTGGGTGTGGCCTAAACATCATTTATTATTTCTTTTTATGTATTTATTTATTTATTTAGTTTTAATTACTACTCTGCCCCTAGAAACACTGGAATACACTGAAATAATATGTGCACGGAACTGTTTATTATTATTTTTTACATTTATTTTATTTTATTTCCCAAAATATAAACAAACTAGTGCTCAGTTTTAAACCACCCTGACCATGTGCTCCAGTTTGGATTCATTCATTTCAGCAATGGTGGTGAGGAAAATCTCCCTGAGATGATAAGAGGAAGAAACCTTGAGAGGAACCAGACAAGATTTTTAGATTTTTGGATTAGGGATCATAAACAAAATGCTGAGATTGCACACTTCTGTTCTGTCTGGATGAATGAATGAATGAATGAATGAACGCAGTCCTGTACGTGTGAAAGACATGGTGTTTGTTTGTCCCGTGAGCTTCATATCTGATCACTGATTCTCACCTCATTCTCAGTCAGATGCCCGGTGAATCTTTATGGCAAGAAAAAAAACTCAAACAAACAAACTAATAATAATAATAATAATAATAATAATAATAATTCAAGTTTGGTTTGCTCATTTAGATTTTCAGACCAAATTGGGAATAATTCCACGTGTAATTCCCAATAAAATAAGATTAGGTGAGGGGGTTTAGGGTGTGAACAGGTCGAATGTGAAGGTGTGTAATGAGACATATTTCTGTCTGATTACACACTGGCCTCAGTAAATAACACTCTAATAATAACACACTCTATAATAATACCCCAGCCAGTGTTTTCAGCAGGTGTGACACAGCAAGTCCGCTCTGAAACCAGTGGTCCACGCTCTACGCTTACTTTTTACTCTTCCTCTGTCTATAAAATGTGCTTTACACATAGAGGATTTGATTCTCCTTCACACCGTGGGCTCGAATGAACACAAACAATACATCCTGCACACACGTTAAGATTTCATCTCCTCCGTTTAGTGTCCCGTGACTGCATTCATTTACACGAAATATAAACAAATTAAATCAAATGTAAAATAACTGAATGCTATTCTCCGTGCTGCTGAGTAACGAGCGTGGAAGCCGTTTTGTTGAATTATACCAGCGATTACTGTGAGAATTACAGCTAGGGCTGTTCATGCAGTAATACGTCGGTGATATACGAGACTCCTGTCAGACGGGGCGGCTGTGGATCAGGTGGTAGAGTGGGTTGTCCACTAATCGTAGGGTTGGCAGTTCGATTCCCAGCCCACATGACTCCACGTGACTCCACATGACTCCACGTGACTCCACGTGACTCCACATACCGAAGTGTCCTTGGGCAAGACACTAAAACCCAAGTTGCTCCCGATGACAAGTTAGAGCCTTGCATGGCAGCAATGACCTTGAGTCCGATTGGTGTGTGTGTGTGTGTGTGTGTGTGTGTGTGTGTGTGTGTGTGTGTGTGTGTGTGAATGAGACACAGTGTAAAGCGCTTTGGATAAAAGTGCTATATAAGTGCAGACCGTTTACCATTTACTGTCAGACACTCACCATCTTCTCACTCAGATATCAACACATTATTAGTATTTCTTTCTTCAGTCTGCATTTTTTATTCCTGATTATTTTCAGGTTTGTAGGTGAGTGTTGCTGCTACTGAAATCCCCCGTCTCAGACGCTTCTACTAACGCTTCTAAAAATGAAACAGAAACGCTTTTAGATTGAAGTCACGTACTCTGAAAACAACCCTTTATCGGGAGCTGTTTATTATTTATAATACAGCTGTTGTGTTTGAAGTGTAAAGCAGGGTTTAAAGTGCTACACATGCTGTAACTATTCCGTTTCTTTCACCGTCATCATCGTGAGTGTCCGTCGTCTCTAGAACACGGTTCTGTCTGTTCTGGACTGAGTCGGTTCGTGTTTTTAACAAACTGCTAGAGATGAATCCTTTACCGATTCCCACAGCAGTGTTGTTCTCAGCTCTGACAGGAAAACGTTCTGCAGGTCAGAGATCAGCTCCATAGGGAACACAGCCAGCTATATATAAACCACATAAACCCCGATCTCCACGTCCTGCACCAAAACACAGCAATAAATATACAGTTTAACCCTTTAGGGTCAGTTTACTTAGGCTCAGGGTCAAAGTTCATTCCTAAAGCGGTTGAATTCTCTCGGCAAATATCGTGTTCTACTACTGTTTACTACCATTTTCCCTCAAAGCTGTAATCTTTACATCTTAAGCGAGTGTCCATGGTTTATTTTTCACACACAAGAGGGAGGTGTCACCTCACAGCTGGATCTGTTTTCTTCCAAATCAAATTCTTCATGTTTTCACAATCACAAACATCTGCTTCACATAAACCACATGTCGAATACGATCATTTTAATGAACCGTTTAACTCATATGGACAAATCACACATGGATAGAAAAGAGTTGTGTGTGTGTGTGTGTGTGTGTGTGTGTGTGTTAAAAACCAACCTGCAGCATGAAGTGGCATGGAGTATTTCTGTGACAGGTAATGCTGGATGGAGTTTCACAAAAAGATTTAGATTTAGAAGTAGATAAAGTCAATAAAAACCTACATCTAAACGACATCACGGTTCTGTCATCATGCTGCAGTCACGTCAGTTTGTCATTCTGATAAAAAATAAAGGTAAATAACGTGAACTCTCCCCCTGTTCATCACGCCACTTCAGGAGGGCTGTGGCTATTTGGGTTTTCTGTTTTTGTAGAGCAGAAGACATGCTGGTACAGTCTAAAGCTGGTAAACCACATGCGTGCGTGTGTGTGTGTGTGTGTGTGTGTGTGTGTGTGTGCAAGTGTGACCTCCTGCACACACAAAAAAAGATTATCTTTAGACACTGTTCTGTACATTCATATGACACTGCTTTACATTGCTATAGACTGACTCAGATTCCTCTAGACTGATTCAGACTCGTTTACACGTACCTAGACTCCTTTAAACTGATTCAGATTCTCCTAAATTGATTCAGTCTCATAGGTGGATTTAAAAACTGACTTATAACTCTATAGTAGAAAATAGAAAATAGTCTGGTTTTATTTGATAAGGGTTTTTTTGGGGGGGGGGGCTGGGGGGGGGAGACTAAAATAAATATTATAGCCTTTATTTAGAGATGTGAGGATGAGGATTTGGATGGTAAACGAGGTTCATAAATCCTCCAGAGTTTTTATAAGTCATTGTTAAATTTCCTCATGGTGTAGTGGTCTTACTCTTAAACCTCGTTCTCTCCTCGAACACCAGCACCATCTCAGTGGAAAAGGGCTAGCAGAGATCCGCTGTCCTCGAGCAGGACCTTTAACCTTTAGACACACAGTTCTGTTTCAGTTGTTAAGTTTCTTTGAATATACACTTCTGATAGAACGCATGCAAATGCCTTAATGGAAAACAAAACAGGCCTTTGGGCAGTTCACACTGCCAGCACACACACACACACACACACACACACACACACATACAGACTGTGTGGTTGGCTGGTTTTAATGCATGGATTGTCGTTTACCCTATAAAACCAACAAATTTCAAAACCCTCAGACTTCCTGTAACCGCTGCTCCTTTTGTGGAGGATGTTGCATGAGAAGGTTCATGGTACCGATCCTTCATCAAAAATGACCAACTTACACACATAAGTCTATTTACAAGAAAGTAAAATCACTGTTGCACTGCAGTATTGGGTGTCTGTAATGTCTTTCAGCCGAAGGGTCATAACAGTGAGAAACAAGGTTTTATTAAAACACAGCTAACACGCAGTAAACACAGTGAACACACACTGCAGCAACACAGGAAATGCAGAAGGAGTGGAATTTCAGCATCAGCAGTATCACAATCAGAAAGAGTCATAGAATTCTCTATACATGTAAAGTCTGTAATATTACAGGTATAGAGATGTCAGTAAGAGGCTGAATCAGTCTGTGGGAGTCTGAATCTGTCTATAGGATTCTGAATCAGTCTATGAGAGTCTAAATCTCTCTATAGGATCAATTTACACTGAGTTTGACTCAGTCTATAGGAATCTGAATCAGTCTATAGGAGTCTAAAATAATCTGGATGAATCTCATGCCTTATGAATGAATCTGAATCAATTTACACTGAGTTTGACTCAGTCTATAGGAGTCTGAATTAGTCTATAGGAGTCTATAGGTCTGAATCAGTTTATATGAGATTCTTCACTATTGTACAAGGGTCTGTCTTCTTGGAATTATGTAGCTAACTAAATTACTCAGAATATAACGTCTAACATCCTTTCCACATTCCTCAACCCCATTAAGTTTGTGTCTGTCATCTGGCTTTATAGCTAATATCATAGGAGCTGTATTAGCAATTGGAAGCTAACACAATGTATGCTAATACATGTACCCAGATGTAGCATATATAGTGAAAAAGCAACAGGCCCAGAGTAGAGCCTTGTGGAACACCAGACTTTACTGTTGTGTATGTGTTACCCCTATGCAAGTATGAGATTAACTGCTGAACTACGACATTTTCTAGGACCTTGGAGATAAAGGCGAGGTCTGATGTCGGAGTATAGTTACACAGCTAACATGGGTCAAGGTCGGGTTTTTAACTGCTAGTTTAAAGGATTTAGGTTTGGGAAGCTATGGGAATAGTTGCTTATTGTTAACAGAGGTTCGGTTGGTGGTATTTGTTCATGCAACATCTCAGCACTACTTAATACGCCTGCTGTTTGAACAACGAGTTGAAAATAAAGCAAATATTTACTAATGCGTCTCTGAGTTGAACTTTGGTTCAGAGAAAATAGCGATGAAAAGTTTCTCGTGCCTGTTAGCGTGGTGTCACTGTGGTTTACTGGGACACTAATATGGAACTCAGCATACTGCATGTATTTGCCACATTCGTTTTTTTTAAATGACTGTGGTGATGTTTTTCAGCAGTGTGAGGCGTGTGATGTCCCGACAGAGCTGGGGGTTCTCCTCTCTGCGTCTGAAGAGTGAGTACTCCAAGCACACTCCTCACAATGTACAAATGTAATGGTGGATCCTCAGAAATTACAACTCCGCTGAACTGCTCATTTCTGATCGCTTTCATGCAGATAAAACTTCAGAGGACCCCAATGCGTTTCAGAGGAGAGGGAGAATCTTTTCATCTCTCAGGGAGGATCGCAGACAGAGTGAGTATTAGTCAAGCTAATAAAGAGAAACAGGAGGACATGTTTAATATCCATGTTATTTATGTTTTCTGTCGCTGTCTGAACAGAACTCTCCAGTGTTTCTGAAGATGGTGGTGCTGCTGAAGGAGGGAAACAAAATGTCTCCTCTGAGAAGGAAGCAGAGAGAGCTAAAAGTAAAGCAGCGTTACCCACAATGCACCTATACATTATTGCACTGGTGGTGGGAAATTCACGAATAATTGTGAAAGCCTTGATGCTGATTTTACAAGCACATATACTTAATTAGCAACGATAGCTAGCATGCTAGGTGTTAGATTAAATTACAGTTATCATTATTAAGAAGCAGTCAAACTTGGAATTACTCACTTAACATCAGCTAACGTTAGCCTTTAGCTACCTACGCTGATTGATAAACACAGGTGCATAAGTGTGGAGATTAACATTAGCTTATTCTGACGTGAAATCAGAAGAGAGACCTGTGTGTACTTGCAGAATTATTATTATTTTTAATCAGTTTCATGTGGTTTTATTGGTGGGCTTTGGGTTGGGGTTTAGGAAGGATCCGTGTGGCCCAAGTTTAAAAGGTTTTTAAAAAGTTTTTAAAAGTTTATTTGCTTATTTAATTTATTTAATATAGACACAATGCTAAACTGGAGGCTTCTAGAAGCTTCCATTACTACAAATACCAAACATGTCCTGGCTGATGGCCTGCTGGCCCACATTACAGTCACAAAGCAAACACTCCGCTCTGGCTGTTGATTCCCAAGAATCAAACTCGCGTGTCCGATTCACTGATTCAGTATCGAATGGAGAGTCGGATCAGTGGAGTGATTCAGTGTGGAAAGCGTGCTGTGGCTTTCGCGTTGGTTTTCTAACTGTTAGAGAAGCGAACTGCAGAGAAGCTCAGAGTTTGAAAAGGTTCTGATGGAGGACTGCTGCACATCAGGTCTAGACGACTAAAACACGATTTGGGAGATTTAATCCCTTTGGAAATAAACTAAAAAAAAAAAAAAGAAAGAAAAGAAAAATGAACGGACTTGCATTACCGAAACTGAGAAGTGAGAAGGGGAAGAAAAGTGAGTCGAAACACCGGCGCAGTGAGTACTCCGAGTCCAACACTAACCGTCACTAAACACCACAGTCTGCAGGGAATCACATTATCTGCTTTATTAACGTCAGATTCAAGTAGAAATAAGTTTAAAGTGACTGTAATGTTACCTCTAATATGAAGTTTAAAAGTAAGACTTAATAACACTCTTCATTACTCATGAACGTATTGTGAGTATTTATTATTATAGCTATACTATATTATATACTCTAGTGTATACACGCTGTAGGGGACACCGGGGTCAGCTGTACCTGTAACTGAAGCTCCACATTGTAATCACAGGTACACATCATCATCATCATCATCTCTACACGCACGAGGGGCAAGAATGATTACTAAAGGTGTACTTGCTAAAATTGACTCTTTCTTTATCATTCATATTTTATATACTTTAGGGAACTGGCTTTAATTTTTAGTGCAGTTTTTATCTTTAAATAAAAAGATCAAAATGTATAAATGACATTCGAATGCTTCAGTTTTAATCATGTAAATATTTACTAGATTCTAGCAAGTGATTTAACATTTTAACTCTTTAAGGCCTAACTTTAAGTAATACGCGCTACCTTTAAAGCAGCTAAAAGTGATTTTTGTTTTTATGAAGAACTTTTCTCCTAACCTGGCTTTACATCCTGATAGTGATTACTGCACTAAACATTTTAGCATGTTCTGTTCCAGCTTTATTAACCAATCAGGAGGCTGTTCTGACCTGAACTGTGTAGTTTCTGGGTTGTCCGAGTGACTCTCATTATCCTACATGTTAAATTCTCCTTCTTTAAAAAAAACAAACAACAAACTCTGGACACAGTTCTGTCAACAGCCAATGAAAACTCTGAGCTCAAATGTAAACCCAGGATGTGGGATTTCAGTGTTAGAGTCTTAATTTACGTCGTCA
>NC_071259.1:33694288-33709288 GCF_023375685.1 Ictalurus furcatus | reverse complement strand
CGTTATTAATCAACGTAACCGCGTGACTATGTTCATTCTCTTTATCATTCTGTAATGCTTTTCTGATGCACGGTCACCGCTGTGAGGCAGAACAGAGCTGGAACTTTCTGGAACACTCTAATGTTTTTATCCACGTGATCGTAATAGAACTTGTGACCCGTGTGTGTGGAGTCCTGTTTGAAACTAAAAGCACACGCAGAATCCCACCCCGTCCGTGTGGATCGCTGCGGAGAACCCGGTTCTCTTCGCACGGTCCGGATTTAAGTTTTAGCTTCTTAGAATCTAACTTCTCAGTATACGTTCCCAGACGTTGTTGCCATGGTGACATGGTTAGCTAGCTAATGTAACATGATCCAACACAGTGTATGGATACGACTAGCTTTCTGCTTAGCTAGCATAGCCTCCATTAACACTCCTCCCATCATGTTACAGTTGTCCTTCCTGGTGACAGGTCTCTCGTGTTACTTGTATTGTGACTCTTGTGGGCGTGGCCTGTCTAGCAATTTTTTTTTTCAGCTCTGATGAGCAGCAGAAGTAACTATATATCACATCTAAAGCTAATTAAATAACGCAGTAATCTGTGTGAACAGTGGTTGTGAGATTTGTGTGACGCGCTCGAGTTCGTACTCGGGTTAAATTAGCAAAGCGAGCTAACTGTACTAGCGACAGTTATAAGGTTTTTTGCTATTTTTTGTGTCAAACAGGAAATGGGACCTAACTGTAAGTAGGAAGTAGAGTTGAGCGGGGAACTGAAGAAACGTTGCACCACACGCGCTGTAGGAATCGGTTTGAGGAATTGTTGGGACAATTCTTACATTAATGTCATGTTACCTAATTTGCATAGAATTGAGAAAATCTCGTTTAAAGGTCACTAAAATAAACTAGTCAGCTACCAGTGAAACCATAGCAACCAGCAATAAGCTAAAGCGAGTACTAACCTCAGACATGTTTTTTTATTTCAGTTTAGCTGTTTAGCTTTCGCATGTGTATGTTTTTTATTAAATCGTCCTGTATTTAGCATTATTTCCTTATTTATTTTATTCCGATGTATTTATTTATTTGAGCAAAGGTTTTGAGAATGTCCAGCTGAACAAATCATTAGCGGTGGTCTGTAATGGTGGTTTAATGGAATGTGTTGATACTGATGGTTCCCAGTGGCTTCAGAAAACATGGCCCTGTTGGATTCTGGTAGTGTTTAATACTTACGAGAAAATTCCCAATGGAAACCTTCAGGAGTCTGATGGAATCCATTAGAGTTGTTGCTAAGAGACAGTCGGGTGACGTTAGACTGTGTTGTACATTTTGGGACTTTAATTCGGTCACAGTTAGCACACGTCCTTTCCTCTTATCTGAATAAAGCATATACGCTAAGAACATACTGGTTCATATCGCTAATGGCTAACGGTTCTCCTCAGGAGGTGCTAAAGAGCCGGACCCTCCGCTGAGCCCGGACCTGGTTCCTGTGGATGAACAGCAGAGAGAACCGCGCTACGCCAGCGGACAGTTCTTCTTCGAGTACCTGGTGGTGGTCAGCCTTAAAAAAAACAAAACCGGCACGTACGAGCCACAAATATCGTACCAGTTCCCTAAGGTGAGACCCGAACACACACAAACACACAAACACACACACACACACACACAAACACACAAACACACACAGACACCTCACACTTCTCTCTCTCTGTCAGAGGGATGGTATGGTGCGTTTTCAGAAGGAGGAAGAGGAGAAGACGCTGAAGGCCATCACACTGTTCTGTTTTCCAGAAGGCATTAACTGGGCTCCACTGACAGAATATTCCAGGTTCTCTCTCTCTCTTACTCTCTCTCTCTCTCTCTCTCTCTCTTACTCTCTCTTACTCTCTCTTACTCGCTCTTACTCTCTCTTACTCGCTCTCTCTCTCTCTCTCTTACTCTCTCTCTCTCTCTCTTACTCTCTCTTACTGTCTCTCTTACTCTCTCTTACTGTCTCTCTTACTCTCTCTCTCTTACTCTCTCTCTTACTCGCTCTCTCTCTCTCTCTCTTACTCTCTCTCTTACTCTCTCTTACTCGCTCTCTCTCTCTCTTACTCGCTCTCTCTCTCTCTCTTACTCTCTCTCTTACTCGCTCTCTCTCTCTCTCTTACTCTCTCTCTTACTCTCTCTTACTCTCTCTTACTCGCGCTCTCCCTCTCTCTCTCTTACTCTCTCTCTCTCTCTCTTTTACTCTCTCTCTTACTCTTTCTCTCACACACACACACACACTTACTTTATCTCTCTTTTCCTTTGTGAACAGTGAGACATTCTCGTTCGTCCTGACCGAGGTGGACGGCAGCAGGAGGAACGGTTACTGCCGCAGGCTGCTGGTGATTAAATCACTCACCTGGATATTTATGACCTTTAGTTAATTAATAAACTGTTACACCTGGACGGATTTCACAAAAGTAAAGCTGAACATTTTTCACTGTTTCTCTCTCTCTCTCTCTCTCTCTCTCTCTCTCTCTCTCTCTCTCTCTCTCTTTCAGCCTCATGGCAGTGGCGCTCGTCCCCCAGAGGCGTACTGCATCATCAGTAAAGTGGCCTGTTTCGGTCTCTTCTCGAAGGTAAGAGCGCGTTAATACAACCACCCAAAATCCAAACACCTTCAAACACCAACACGCTCTAATACACACCAACACTCTCTAATACACACCAACACTGAACATCAAACACCAACACTCTCTAATACACACCAACACTGAACATCAAACACCAACACTGTCTAATACACACCAACACTCTCTAATACACACCAACACTGAACATCAAACACCAACACTCTCTAATACACACCAACACTCTCTAATACACACCAACACTGAACATCAAACACCAACACTCTCTAATACACACCAACACTCTCTAATACACACCAACACTGAACATCAAACACCAACACTCTCTAATACACACCAACACTGAACATCAAACACCAACACTCTCTAATACACACCAACACTCTCTAATACACACCAACACTGAACATCAAACACCAACACTCTCTAATACACACCAACACTGAACATCAAACACCAACACTCTCTAATACACACCAACACTCTCTAATACACACCAACACTGAACATCAAACACCAACACTGTCTAATACACACCAACACTCTCTAATACACACCAACACTGAACATCAAACACCAACACTCTCTAATACACACCAACACTCTCTAATACACACCAACACTGAACATCAAACACCAACACTCTCTAATACACACCAACACTCTCTAATACACACCAACACTGAACATCAAACACCAACACTCTCTAATACACACCAACACTCTCTAATACACACCAACACTGAACATCAAACACCAACACTCTCTAATACACACCAACACTGAACATCAAACACCAACACTCTCTAATACACACCAACACTCTCTAATACACACCAACACTGAACATCAAACACCAACACTGTCTAATACACACCAACACTGAACATCAAACACCAACACTCTCTAATACACACCAACACTGAACATCAAACACCAACACTCTCTAATACACACCAACACTCTCTAATACACACCAACACTCTCTAATACACACCAACACTGAACATCAAACACCAACACTCTCTAATACACACCAACACTGAACATCAAACACCAACACTCTCTAATACACACCGACACTCTCTAATACACACCAACACTCTCTAATACACTCCAACACTGAACATCAAACACCAACACTCTCTAATACACACCAACACTCTCTAATACACACCAACACTCTCTAATACACACCAACACTGTCTAATACACACCAACACTCTCTAATACACACCAACACTGAACATCAAACACCAACACTCTCTAATACACACCAACACTCTCTAATACACACCAACACTCTCTAATACACACCAACACTGAACATCAAACACCAACACTCTCTAATACACACCAACACTGTCTAATACACACCAACACTCTCTAATACACACCAACACTGAACATCAAACACCAACACTCTCTAATACACACCAACACTCTCTAATACACACCAACACTCTCTAATACACACCAACACTGAACATCAAACACCAACACGCTCTAATACACACCAACACTCTCTAATACACACCAACACTCTCTAATACACACCAACACTGAACATCAAACACCAACACTCTCTAATACACACCAACACTGAACATCAAACACCAACACTCTCTAATACACACCAACACTCTCTAATACACACCAACACTGAACATCAAACACCAACACTGTCTAATACACACCAACACTCTCTAATACACACCAACACTGAACATCAAACACCAACACTGTCTAATACACACCAACACTGAACATCAAACACCAACACTCTCTAATACACACCAACACTGAACATCAAACACCAACACTCTCTAATACACACCAACACTCTCTAATACACACCAACACTGAACATCAAACACCAACACTCTCTAATGCACACCAACACTCTCTAATACACACCAACACTGAACATCAAACACCAACACTCTCTAATACACACCAACACTGAACATCAAACACCAACACTCTCTAATACACACCAACACTGAACATCAAACACCAACACTCTCTAATACACACCAACACTGAACATCAAACACCAACACTCTCTAATACACACCAACACTCTCTAATACACACCAACACTCTCTAATACACACCAACACTGAACATCAAACACCAACACTCTCTAATACACACCAACACTGAACATCAAACACCAACACTCTATAATACACACCAACACTCTCTAATACACACCAACACTGAACATCAAACACCAACACTGTCTAATACACACCAACACTGAACATCAAACACCAACACTCTCTAATACACACCAACACTGAACATCAAACACCAACACTCTCTAATACACACCGACACTCTCTAATACACTCCAACACTGAACATCAAACACCAACACGCTCTAATACACACCAACACTCTCTAATACACACCAACACTGAACATCAAACACCAACACTCTCTAATACACACCAACACTCTCTAATACACACCAACACTGAACATCAAACACCATCACGCTCTAATACACACCAACACTGATCAAACACCAACACTCTCTAATACACACCAACACTGAACATCAAACACCAACACTCTCTAATACACACCAACACTCTCTAATACACACCAACACTGAACATCAAACACCAACACTGTCTAATACACACCAACACTCTCTAATACACACCAACACTGAACATCAAACACCAACACTCTCTAATACACACCAACACTCTCTAATACACACCAACACTGAACATCAAACACCATCACGCTCTAATACACACCAACACTCTCTAATACACACCAACACTGAACATCAAACACCAACACTCTCTAATACACACCAACACTCTCTAATACACACCAACACTCTCTAATACACACCAACACTGAACATCAAACACCAACACTCTCTAATACACACCAACACTCTCTAATACACACCAACACTGAACATCAAACACCATCACGCTCTAATACACACCAACACTCTCTAATACACACCAACACTGAACATCAAACACCAACACTCTCGAATACACACCAACACTCTCTAATACACACCAACACTGAACATCAAACACCAACACTCTCTAATACACACCAACACTCTCTAATACACACCAACACTGAACATCAAACACCAACACTCTCTAATACACACCAACACTCTCTAATACACACCAACACTGAACATCAAACACCAACACTCTCTAATACACACCAACACTGAACATCAAACACCAACACTCTCTAATACACACCAACACTGAACATCAAACACCATCACGCTCTAATACACACCAACACTCTCTAATACACACCAACACTGAACAACAAACACCAACACTGAACATCAAACACCAACACGCTCTAATACACACCAACACTCTCTAATACACACCAACACTGAACATCAAACACCAACACTCTCTAATACACACCAACACTGAACATCAAACACCAACACTCTCTAATACACACCAACACTGAACATCAAACACCATCACGCTCTAATACACACCAACACTCTCTAATACACACCAACACTGAACAACAAACACCAACACTGAACATCAAACACCAACACGCTCTAATACACACCAACACTCTCTAATACACACCAACACTGAACATCAAACACCAACACTCTCTAATACACACCAACACTGAACATCAAACACCAACACTCTCTAATACACACCAACACTGAACATCAAACACCAACACGCTCTAATACACACCAACACTCTCTAATACACACCAACACTGAACATCAAACACCAACACTCTCTAATACACACCAACACTCTCTAATACACACCAACACTGAACATCAAACACCAACACTCTCTAATACACACCAACACTCTCTAATACACACCAACACTGAACATCAAACACCATCACGCTCTAATACACACCAACACTCTCTAATACACACCAACACTGAACAACAAACACCAACACTGAACATCAAACACCAACACGCTCTAATACACACCAACACTCTCTAATACACACCAACACTGAACATCAAACACCAACACTCTCTAATACACACCAACACTGAACATCAAACACCAACACTCTCTAATACACACCAACACTGAACATCAAACACCAACACGCTCTAATACACACCAACACTCTCTAATACACACCAACACTGAACATCAAACACCAACACTCTCTAATACACACCAACACTCTCTAATACACACCAACACTGAACATCAAACACCAACACTCTCTAATACACACCAACACTCTCTAATACACACCAACACTGAACATCAAACACCAACACTCTCTAATACACACCAACACTCTCTAATACACACCAACACTGTCTAATACACACCAACACTCTCTAATACACACCAACACTGAACATCAAACACCAACACTCTCTAATACACACCAACACTCTCTAATACACACCAACACTGAACATCAAACACCAACACTCTCTAATACACACCAACACTCTCTAATACACACCAACACTCTCTAATACACACCAACACTGAACATCAAGCACCAACACTCTCTAATACACACCAACACTCTCTAATACACACCAACACTCTCTAATACACACCAACACTGAACAACAAACACCAACACTCTCTAATACACACCAACACTGAACATCAAACACCAACACTCTCTAATACACACCAACACTCTCTAATACACACCAACACTGAACATCAAACACCAACACTCTCTAATACACACCAACACTGAGCATCAAACACCAACACGCTCTAATACACACCAACACTCTCTAATACACACCAACACTCTCTAATACACACCAACACTGAACATCAAACACCAACACTCTCTAATACACACCAACACTGTCTAATACACACCAACACTGAACATCAAACACCATCACGCTCTAATACACACCAACACTGAGCATCAAACACCAACACTGGTATTTTTTCGATAACGGTTTGAGTTCTTTACTTTTTATCCTGATAGGAATTCCAAAAAAGGCACAAACCAGTTTAATTAATGCAGATTTTTACCTTGATCAGTTCTTATGTAAACAGGATGTAGTTTAATTGATAAACTCTGATGGGTTTAGATCTTTGACGAAGTGGAGAAGCGACGTCAGATCTCCATGGCGATGATCTACCCGTTCATGCAGAGTCTGCGTGAGGCTCCATTTCCCGCTCCAGGAAACACCGTGCAGATCAAGAGCTTCATCCCCGACTCCGGCACCGAGGTACCAACAATTATTAACACATTCCCTATCAAATAACATTATTACAGTGTGTTCCTCTACATAACAAACGCCACCAAACACCGCCGCCACCAAACACCGCTGCCACCACCAAACACTGCCTCCACCAAACACCACTGCCTCCACCAAACACCGCCTCCACCAAACACTGCCTCCACCAAACACCGCTGCCACCACCAAACACTGCCTCCACCAAACACTGCCTCCATCAAACACCGCTGCCACCACCAAACACCGCCTCCACCAAACACCACCGCCTCCACCAAACACCGCTGCCACCACCAAACACTGCCTCCACCAAACACTGCCTCCATCAAACACCGCTGCCACCACCAAACACCGCCTCCACCAAACACCACCGCCTCCACCAAACACCACCGCCTCCACCAAACAACACCGCCTCCACCAAACACCGCTGCCACCACCAAACACCGCCTCCACCAAACACCACCGCCTCCACCAAACACCGCCGCCACCACCAAACACCGCCTCCACCAAACACCGCCAAGACTATATACCGCCAATAAGCTATAAATGGAAATTTGTCATCGACTGATATTGATTTTAATTGCGATACGGATTATTTGCGTGTTTATGCGCCGATAACCGATATGCAGAATCGATTTTTATTTATTTATTGTTTTACTTCTGTTTTTGACACAATGATAAAATCACCACTGAACTGAACAAACCCTTTTATTTATAACAATTTTTACAATTTCACTTCCTCCTTGTATACAAAACAAAACACTTATTATTATTTTTATTGTACAAAACAAAACACTTATACACCAAAAAATAGAGCGGTCTGAAAGAGTGCACAAAATAAAAAAATTGTTACCAAAGTGTCATTGTTTGTGAGTTGCTGAGGTAAAAGAGGAATAAAACACTCGGGGACGTGCCGTTGTAGGAAAACCACTAACAGTAACTCGGCTTCCTCACAACAGTTACTACAATAAAGCAGATCAAACAACATCAAAGAGAGAAAAGGAGGATAGAACGTGGTGCGTATGTAAGAATAAAAACTGAAACTGTAACAATAAAGCAGTGTGTGAGCACAGACAGGCAGGAACATGTCATACACACACACACACACACACAAACACACACACACACACACACACAAACACACACACAAGAAAGATGAGCAGCTGACTCCCTCACTGCTTTAACTCACAAATATCATCATCATCATCATCATCATCATCACCAGCCAATCAGATATGTTTATTTGATGTGTGATCAAACAGGCTGGTGTGTGTGTGTGTGTGTGTGTGTGTGTGTGTGTGTGTGTGTGTGATAGTCTCTGTGGTTGCTGTGTAAAGGCGTGTGTGTTGTGTTTTGTCCAAACTTGCCTCCAGTTAAATATTTCAGGTTGCAGCATTCCACACACACACACACACACACACACACACACACCTGTATTTGAAGGGTTGAGTTAAAATGAAATGTAAAAGATGAAAAACACTGTGAAGAACAGGAGGAATTAAAGGAGCAGAACCAGAAAACACACACACACACACACACACACACACACACTTTACCTTTTTAAAGGGTGTGTTTGTTGTCATAGTTGATTCAGGTGTGTTAGAAACAGCAAACACCAAACTGCCGAATAGTGCAGGAGGAATTAAAGGAGCAGGGAAACACACACTGACACACACCCACCCACATACACACACAAACACACACTCACACTGACTCACACACATATACACACACACACACACACACTGACACACACACCCACTGACACACACACACACAAACACACACTCACACTGACTCACACATATATATACGCACACACACACACACACACACTGACACATACACACACAAACACACTCACACTGACTCACACATATATACAAACACACACACACACGCTGACACACACACACATACACACACTGACACACACTGACACACACACACACACACAAACACACACTCACACTGACTCACACATATATACACACACACACACACTGACACACACACACACACACACTGACACACACACCCACTGACACACACACACAAACACACACTCACACTGACTCACACATATATATACACACCCACATACACACACTGACACATACACACACAAACACACACTCACACTGACTCACACATATATACACACACACACACACACACTCACACTGACTCACACATATATATACACACACACACACACACACTGACACACACACCCACATACACACACTGACACATACACACACAAACACACACTCACACTGACTCACACATATATACACACACACACACACGCTGACACACACACACATACACACACTGACACACACACACACACACAAACACACACTCACACTGACTCACACATATATACACACACACACACACACTGACACACACAACCACATAGACACACATACACACGCTGACATACACACACTGACTGACACACACACACACACAATCATGCACACACACTTACCCACACTGACACACACACACACACACACACTAACACACACATACTCACAAAAACACTGACACACACACACACAACCGCACACACTGACACACACATACTGATACACACACTGACACATTCACGTAGACGCTCTAGCGCACACACACTACTAACATGCTAAAAAACACTGACACACAATATTATACTCGAACACACTACTAACACACACTTACACACAAAGGTGTAATAAATATTGGCACCCAGTGTGTTATTATAGAATGTTGACATAGAGATGAGATGTATAAGGATGCTGACTGTGTGTGTGTGTGTGTGTGTGTGTGTAGCTCATCAGTCTGACACGTCCCACAGACTCGTGGTTGGAACATGTGGATTTCCGTACGCTGTTCCGATGTTTATCGGATGAAGAAGTGCTGCAGGTTTTCGCTGCTACAGTGTTGGAGCGCAGAATCGTCTTCCTCGCTGAGGATCTGGGGTACACACACATGCACACACTGACGCACGCACACACACACACGCACACTGACACACCCATACACACGCACGCACACACACGCACATTCACACGGACACACACATACACATGCACACACATACACACGCACACACACATACACACGCACACACACACACACACACACACGCGCACACACAGAGGAGTGCAGGGAATAATGCAGTATAATAGTAAATAGAGATGCAGTAAAAGTGAAGTTTAGAGAGAAACAGATCTTCAGCGGTGGAGCTTTAAATCCTTTACACATGCAATTATACGTTTGTAATACTTACAGCTGCGTCTCAAAACAGTAGAATATCATGGAAAAGTTTATTTTTTTCTGTAATTTAATTTAAAAAGTGGAACTTCTGTATCATAAATTTTTTATTCAATAAAGACTCTATCATTATCATTATTGTAATATTTTGAGAACCTGGATGTTCGATTTCCGTGAGATGTACACCGTAATCATCGAGATTAAAACAAAAAAAGCCTTGAAATATTTCACTTTGTGTAACAAATCTAGAATGTTTTGAGATCCACCTGTACATGCTGTATATACTGTACTCTCAATTCTGTATATTATACTCACTCTCTCGCTCTCAGGACGTTGTCTCAGGTGATCCACGCCGTCTCTGTACTCCTCCATCCCTTCATCTGGCAGCACACACTAATCTCCATCGTGCCTCAGATTCTGATTGACGTCGTCATGGCACCCACGCCATACCTGCTGGGGGTTCAGAAGCAGCTGGCTGATGATGTCCTCGATCAGGGTGACGTGAGTGTGACATCATCGTAATGCGACATCAGTTTCTGCTGCACTACAAACAACACCGTTATTGACTTTATTTACATAACCTAAACCTGTAGCTATACACCATATACACCACGCTAAATCTGTGGCTATACACCATATACACCACGCTAAACCTGTGGCTATACACCATATACACCACGCTAAACCTGTGGCTATACACCATATACACCACGCTAAACCTGTGGCTATACACCATATACACCACACTAAACCTGTGGCTATACACCATATACACCACGCTAAACCTGTGGCTATACACCATATACACCACGCTAAACCTGTGGCTATACACCATATACACCACACTAAACCTGTGGCTATACACCATATACACCACGCTAAACCTGTGGCTATACACCATATACACCACGCTAAACCTGTGGCTATACACCATATACACCACACTAAACCTGTGGCTATACACCATATACACCACACTAAACCTGTGGCTATACACCACACTAAACCTGTGGCTATACACCACACTAAACCTGTGGCTATACACCATATACACCACGCTAAACCTGTGGCTATACACCATATACACCACGCTAAACCTGTGGCTATACACCATATACACCACACTAAACCTGTGGCTATACACCATATACACCACGCTAAACCTGTGGCTATACACCATATACACCACGCTAAACCTGTGGCTATACACCATATACACCACACTAAACCTGTGGCTATACACCATATACACCACGCTAAACCTGTGGCTATACACCATATACACCACACTAAACCTGTGGCTATACACCATATACACCACGCTAAACCTGTGGCTATACACCATATACACCACGCTAAACCTGTGGCTATACACCATATACACCACACTAAACCTGTGGCTATACACCATATACACCACGCTAAACCTGTGGCTATACACCATATACACCACACTAAACCTGTGGCTATACACCATATACACCACACTAAACCTGTGGCTATACACCATATACACCACGCTAAACCTGTGGCTATACACCATATACACCACGCTAAACCTGTGGCTATACACCATATACACCACGCTCAAGTTAAAGAGGAAATTGTGATGATTAGATTTGTGGTTAAACTGTTCCTTTAATCAATTAGAGTTATGATTAGCAGGATGCCATTATTAGCATATATTGCTGAATAATTATTTAAAAAAAATATTTCAGATTGCTTGTTTTGATTTTGGAATTGTTGTCAGGATTATTTTTAGTGCCTAATAATAATAATAATTTAAAGCATTATTATTATTATTATTATTATTATTTAAAGATCTCTGTGGTTTCTCTTGGGCAGATGCTGGCTGTTGATTTGTCGGAGGGTCGAAAGCAAACGCTCATCAGACGAGTGAGTTTTATTTTCATTTGTAATGTTTTATATGATTTTAACTTTTTATATGATTTGTTTTTAGTTTTTTTAAAAATTGCTTTATAAATAAAATCGACTTCTTCACACATTTAAACACATCAGTATTCAGTGTTTGAGACGCTTCCTCACCTGCGAGTCTCTCTGCTGCTCATTATTTACAGAAGCTTTATTGTGTAACGGTTGTAGCTCCTCCCCCTGACTCTCAGCCAATCAGAACTCACTGGACTGCAATGATATTAATGAAGCTGAATTGATTTTCTTCATGTCTGTGTGAGCAGGTCGGAGACGAGGACTCGATTCTACCCCACAAACTGAAAGAGGAGATCCTGCAGGCTCTGAGGAGCAGGAGCGAGACGTCCAGTCAGTATTCAGTCTCACAGCGGATTGGTTTACTCATAAACATCTATTCATTCACAAATAACTCACACACATTCATTTCATCATCCTGACATTCATGTACCTTTTTCTCGATTTTCTGTTTTTTTTTCCTTTTAATTTTGAACTTTTACTTTTCAGTTTTCTTCAGACTGAAACCGAAGTAAAAAAAAAAATTAAAAACAAAAAATCAGAATATGAAGTGTCAATTATTATTAAATATATTTAGTATATAAGTTCATTCATTGACATTTTAACTTTTCAAAATACAATTTACTTAATTTTTTATTTACAGATTGTTTTACTAATTGCTTTTTAAAAGTATTAGTAAACTTATTAATTTACTAAAGGAAAAATGTATTTCTTTTCATTCCTTTCTTCTCTCTCTCTCTCTCTCTCTCAGGACTGACTTTAAAACTCCAAAAAATTAATTCAATTAAATTGTATTTATTTATAAAGCACTTAAAAAAAAAAGTTAATAATTGTAGTACTACTTCTCCAAAAAAGCCAGTAAGGGGCGGAGCTTCAGTTAAACTTATTTAACTTATATCATGAACTTGGTCATGTGACATTAAGCAGTAGTTAAGCAGCTAGCATGGTTAGCATTGAGGTTAGCTAACCTGTAAAGCATAAACCGGTGTGATGACCTCACTTTAATGCATTGTTTCAGGTTTGGAGGAACTGAACCGCATCGTCCCCGAAGCCTTCCTCCCGTTCTTCATCAAAACCGTCGGCCATTTCTCCAAATACATGGTGAGGAACGGAGCGGAGGTGAACTTCAACAAGAGGAACTTCTGTAAAGCCATCGAGTCCAAAAGCACTCGACATTTCGTCAAGAAGTTCATTCAGACGCAGATGTTCGACCTGTTTATACAGGAAGTGGAGCAGAGACCTGCCTCCCAGAAAGGTGAGGCATACACCCAGTGTACAGACACGCCCACTATATCGTCGAGCACGCCTACTGCACTATAAGACACGCCCACTGCATGATTAGACACGCCCACCGTGTAACTGTACACGCCCACATTTAAATGTGGTTATTACTCTTTTATTCAGTATTTTATTTACGTTATTTCTTTTTCTGTCCTGCAGGTTTTTTTGAGCAGAAGATCTCAGAGTATCACAGGAAGATGCGAGAGAAAGCAAAGAAACACTAGAACTTCATAACGTGTGTAAAATATACAGAAACTGGATGTTAAATAATTATTCAGGCTGTAGATAGAAAAATGAAAATTATTTATGTTAGTTTTATTGTAAATTGGGGAACGTGTGTGTGTGTGTATAATGGATTCTTTTAAAATGTGTGTTTTAATACTATATTTTGTGTGTGTGAGAAGACGATATTTTAGTTTTAGATTTAGGTCTTGATGTTTTTAAATTGATAGTGAGTGTTTTTAAAAGACTGAGCCAGAATTTAAATAAAAACTTTTAAATGTTTAAAAGTTCTTATTTTTATTAATTGTGTTTTTATTAAATTAAGTCTTACCATGTAAACAATTAAATAAACACCAAGCAAAGATTAGCAACATGCTAATACAGTAGTTTTTATAGTTTGTCAATATATTTTTTTAGGCCTGTGTTTAATAAGAAAAATTCACTGAATTAGAG
>NC_071259.1:33681788-33684288 GCF_023375685.1 Ictalurus furcatus | reverse complement strand
AGCACTTATATACATCAGAGTGGCACATTTGTTCAGAAAACAACAACAACAACAACAACAACAGCTTACCTTAAAAAAAGAAAAGAAAAAGTAATCAGTGTGAAATCCCAGACATTACTGTAATATTCAGGAGTGTGAAACACGCAAAGAATTCTGTCTGCTTAAAGAAAAATAAATCAATATATACATGCTTTCATTTACACAACTACTACTAAAGATCACGGAGAGCGACGCTCTGAAAAAAGACTTTATATCAAATAAAATCTCTGTTTCTGTTTGGAGCGAAACTGAAGTAAAATAAAACAGATTTTCTTACATTTCAAATCAAAGTAATTAGAAAATCAGTGGGAGTAAATCCGATCTATAAACAGATCAAAGATGATTATTTTACTCCTTCAGTGGCGTCTCAGGTTTGTACAGACGAGTCGAATTCTCTTCACAGGACTGAGCTTCGCTTTCCAAAAAGCGTTCGCCAAACCATTAAAACTTCATTACGTGTAATAAAAGTAAAATAAGGAGATCAGAACACGAAGGAAAAGTTTATCAACATTATTAAGCACCGGAAACAAAACAAAAACCAACCTGAATATTTACTACACACTTTAATCATCATCATCATCTTCATCATCATCATCTTCATCTTCATCTTCATCTTCAGGACACGGGTTTACACCAGGATTACATCACGGAGTGGATCGTTTACTTCCACATCCAGGAACTGTCTTACAAACAAATCCAAACATCTCTCACACCGTGTGTGCGTGTGTGCGTGTACGTGTGTGTGTGCGCGGGTACATGGTGTGTTGTAAGTGTTTGTTGATTATTTCCCTGTAACAGCGCATCCCCGAGTGTTTTATTCCAGCAACTCACCAACAATTACACTTTTTAAAGATAGACACATCACGCTTTCTATCCGTTTATAGTTACACTTAATGTGAAGCGAGTCAGTTCCTGTTGTCATTTACGTTACAGCAGCTATAAACACTCGTTCCCTCACCATCCCTCCCTCTCTCTCTCTATTCTCTCTCTCTCTCTCTTCATGTTAATAAGACAAATACAAAAATCGCAGCTGTGCGTGTTAGTGAGAAACAGTACAGGAGTGTAAATCTGTGATGAAGATGTGGGAAACTTAAAATCACAGCTTCACCTCTGACTGTTACACAGCGCTGACACTGGAGACTCCTTCCCTACACGCTACGTAAACACATTTCTCCTTACAGAAAACTTCCCATCAAAGATTACACACAAGTCCCTGTTAAATGAGGTGTTGCTATAGAAACGATAAGGTATCAGAACGAGAGCATTAATATAAACCTGCGCTACAGTCAGAGCCGCTGTTATAGAGAACTAATCACCACCTTCTGACCAATCAGAGTGCAGAACTCAGCAGCGCCGCGGTGTAAGTGTGGTCTGTGTGTTATGGTATCATAATTATTATGATATCATACAAACTGAGTTACAGTAATGCCACCGTGGCAGTATTGTGATATACTGTTGATTATCAACACACACACACACACACACACACACACACACACGTTATCGCATAAAGTACATTTCTCTGTATCACTTACAAAAAGCAGAATGTTTCACACTGGCCTTATCACTCTGAGCCACACCTTTCTCACACACACACACACACACACACACACACACACACCGGTGGGGTTAAAGGTCAGGTGGAGCTTTAGGACTGAGCTCGGTCGTAATCCTTCACCATGTGTTTTATGTGGAAGAGTTTGTGACGCAGGCGACGGCAGCGCTGCTTTTTCTCCTGATAATCCGGCATCTGAAACACAGCCGTCGCCGTTAGCAACGCATTTACTACTCACACAAAAATAAACAAACAAACAAAATGCTGCAACTAAAACTGTACTGAACACAACAAACAAACAAACAAACAAACAAACAAAAGCACCCACAGAAAAGAATGACGGATTTGTGTTTTTCCCCCAAAACAAGTGTGTACGAGACACTGGACTTGACTCCGCCCCCTGAACACAAACACAGTCCAGAAACGCTGTCGCGAGGTTTTACAGTCAGGAGGAAAAGAAAAAAAACTTAATCCAAATAAATAAAACTAAATAAAACACTAAAATGAAATAGAAATAAATAGAAAGTTGGAAACAGTGACAGAATGTAGACTGAATAAAAAAAAGAAACGTGCGTTAATTTCCACACAGAATCGGACAGAACATGTTTACGGGCATGTTTCCATGGCAACGTGTCTGGTACGACGCGGGGCTCAGTTTGGTAAAAGATTAGTGTAGGTGTATATCGTGGGTCCGCACTGAGAAAACTAAATACAATCAAAACCGACGGGTAATAAACAAACAAACAAACAAACAAATAATAATAATAATAAAATTAAAATGTAATAAAACTGTGATGATCCCTCACCCGTTTCAGGTCTTTCAATCGATTAAATTCCTCTGCTACGGCCTGAAAAAAGGAAAAAAAACAACAACAATTAATATGTGACGATGAGGTCATAAATACA
>NC_071259.1:33654288-33671788 GCF_023375685.1 Ictalurus furcatus | reverse complement strand
ATATAATATAATATAATATAATATAATGTAATATAATATAATGTAAAATAATATAATATAACATTTAGCACGTTCGCCTCACACCTCCAGGGTCGGGGGTTCGAGTCCCACCGTGGCCCTGTGTGTGTGGAGTTTGCATGTTCTCCCCGTGCTGCGGGGGTTTCCTCCGGGTACTCCGGTTTCCTCCCCCAGTCCTAAGACATGCATGGTAGGCTGATTGGTGTGTCTAAACTGTCCGTAGTGTATGAATGGGTGTGTGAGTGTGTATGTGATCGTGCCCTGTGATGGATTGGCACACTGTCCAGGGTGTACCCCGCCTTGTGCCCCATACTCCCTGGGATAGGCTCCAGCTTCCCCGTGACCCTGAAAAGGATAAGCGGTATAGAGGATGGATGGATGGATGGATAATATAATACATTGTAATATATAGTGTAATGACCTCAGATACCATCCTGTATTTGTTGTATTATATGTGGTACATTTGTGGATTGTACAATCTTAAAGTCTTACTGCTCATGCGCACTAATTTCCCAACCACGGGGTTGGATGGATGGATGGATGGATGGATGGATAAGTAGGTAAGTAAGTACCTATCTATCTATCTATCTATCTATCTAATAAATGTAAAGCATCTACATTCCCTGAGAATCCAGAACACTTCACCTTTGGCCTCATTTACATAGAATCTGTATTTCTGAGATTTGTATTTATGTTTTTTTCCCCCTCAAAATAAATCTCAAAACCGTAACCCATCATTTCAAGCCATATGTGTTCAAAAGCAAGTTTTAAAAAAATGGAAAAAATTTACATTTCTTAAATGCACCACAGGGAAAAACTTCTTTAATATGAGATGTACATAATTTAAACATATGAAACTCATAATCCAACACTTGTACCAGCTTCTGAGCCAAAAACCACCAAGACCTGTTTTATCAGTTATTAACCTCCAGTACATCTGACTTTTAAATGAAAACATTCATTCTTTACTGTAGAGGGTAGTGTGTTCTTATTTCCTAAAACGAGTAAAACATTAAAGTAAAAATATTCGAGCGTAACACACACAGAGACGGAGGAACGGAACACTGAGAATAATCTCTGACGTCGTCATGGTTCGGACGGAACAGGATGTTTTCAGTTTAGTACACGCTGACTTTTGGACTCCACCGTAGTGACCGAGATAAACAGAGCACAAACCGAAGCTGTTCCAGATCTTACTCTGGTATCCAATCAGCCGTGTGAGGTAATGAGAGACGGAGACGGCCGTACCACCGCTCAGACGCTCGGCTTCTACACACAGCCAGTGTTTTGTGTCCTGAACGCTCGGAGTTCTCACTCAAAATAGCCCATTGTCCACCTGCACGATGAAAAGGCCAGATTGTGCTGACTGTCATTTTTTTAGATCAGAGGAAACTCGCACTACTCTGAAAACACAGATTTTCTTTTAGAGACGCTGCTCGGAGAAACTTCAGGACAATATCACGCTGTAGCGTTATTACTGAATACTCTGGCTATTTGTAGTGGATTATGATTTATTACCACAGCACATCTTCTGAGAGACTCCGGTCAATAAAGTCTGAAGGAATGTGCATAATATATTAAAAACGTTTACAGTATCTGACTAAAGAGGCAGAATAAACATCCAGCAACTACTGAAATGAAAAATCACCATAGTAATGTAATAAAACAGCACTTCTAGTGGGTGTGGCCTAATATTCTAATGAGCGTGCCTGACTGACAGACTTGTCCTGTGATACCACGAGGACTCAACAAACAGAGAGATTCTGGATTCTTCATCCACCATGTACCTGTACAAACCGTCTCAAGCCCCGCCCACATTTCATTACTGTTGCTTCTGTAGTAGCCCAAAGCTACGATTTTATTTTACACATCATTTATCAGCATATCCAACATTTAAAATCCGGAATGTGTTTCACAGGAAACGTTTCGTTTACACGCGGCCTAAATATCCGCTAACAAACCGATTTAGAGATTAATCCGAATTTTGAAGGGAACCCCAACGCCCCCCCGCGATTTAAGAAAATGACTTCCTTACGTTCTGTTTACGTCATCGATCAGCGCGATCCGTTAGCGTGTTTCGTTCACGTATCTCCATCACCGCTACATGTAGCTATCCCGTGAGTTTGCCGTCCTCCTATTGGACGAGCGCCGTGGCGTTTGGTCACAACTTTGTCTCTGGCTGTGTTCCGCAGTGGCACTACGCGATTTTTGCGCATGATGGAGCTGAGAATCACACAACGTAAAGCTTTACGCTGCACGTGAAGAGTTCAGTCAGAATCTCTCCTGATGAATCCGTGATGTAAATCTCTGCATGTAAACCGACGCGTTGACGCGTGAGGGTGGTGTACCGTCGACTCGGACAGACCGTATTAATACAAGCAGAATGTGGCAGGAACATGAACCTCATTAGAGAGAGTTGTGGAGTTAAGCTCCCTCAGGCTTCAAAGAGTTTTCAGGACGGCTAAATAAATCGCTTTAATCACAGACACCATGACTCTTCATGTTTAAGCATGCAGCTCTGATTACGGATTACTTCTGATAATCAACACCACTGTACATCCTCTCTGACCTGCTGCACCTCCGGAGAGAAACATTTCTTCCATTCTCGTCGTTTATCTCAAGCTCTGCCGTGTTACCGGAAGTTCTGAGATTTAATGATCTGAGAGAAGGCTTCGATTATTCTGACCGCGCAAAAAAAGGGCGGCGTTACGGCACGTGATTCATAAACATTACACTTATGGCATTTGGTAGACGCCCTTATCCAGAGCCACTTATATTTATCTCATTTACACACCTGAGCAGTTGAGGGTTAAGGGCCTGAGGGTTAAGGGCCTTGATCAAGAGCCCAGCGGTGGCAGCTACAAGAACTCACAACCTTCCGATCAGAAATCCACTGAGATTGGATTTAGATTGAACAAATATCTGTCTACATGACTTACGCTTCAGTGGAATCAGTGATGACAGCAAAAGTGTTGTTGCACTTAGGAATAGCATAAACATCTGGGACCAGTTCTTCATACAGGTTTACTGAAACAGCTGGATTACCGATATGGTTAGATTACCCAGACAGCTGCATTACTGAAACAGCTGCATTACTGAAACAGCTGCATTACTGAGTCTCAATTACTGAGTCTTTTGCTTGTATTTCCTCATTTGTAAGTCGCTTTGGATAAAAGCGTCTGCTGAATGAATAAATGTAAATGTAAATGTAAATGCAATAGTACATCAGCTTTTCCAGTTCTGAGGTGTGCACAAAGAACCAAATGAATAAATCTGTCTTAAATCATTTTATCTTGGTTTAGTTGAAGTGACGCACAGAGAACAAAGGCCCAGGTTTACTTTATCAACTTTATCTACCTGCTACAGTGACAGCGCCATGAATCAGATGGCGAGAGTGTTACAATGCGTTATAACGCGTTATAAAGAGCTGGGAATTCCGCTGGACGTCGACTCCAGAGGGGTTTAAATTTCACCGGTCAGAAAAAAAAAAAACATTCACAAAGAACCCCTGAACTGAGCAGCCAAACTGGACGGAGCTGTCCTGATAACACACACACATACACACACACACGGTCCAGTTACCATGGTAACCGTGCTCAGTCAAAGTGACTTTTCACTACAACAAAAGCGAGTGACTTTGCAGAGACGGGGAGACTGTTACTCCACTCCGTCTGCATTCCTGTGTCAGCCGGGCGCGGAGCGAGATCTTACAGCAACGCAATCATCCAGAAAACATCAACCTCCTCCAAAACTACACAACTACAGCAGGTCTTCTGCGTCTAACCACCTCCGGTCAGCAAGGAAGCTCACGTGTTAAACGTGGTAATGCATGTGTGGTGCGACGTTCAAAAACAGTCCACCAATCAGAACTCTCCTCCAACAACCAATCAGAAACAGATCCTGATGAAGATTAAAGGACGATTAACACAAACTGTAAAGGGGGAAAAAGAATGAGCTGAGCTGGTCACATACAAGGTGACCAAGAAGGTAATAAAGCGTTTAATAAACCGTGTGTAAATACAGACAACCGGGAAGAACCAACCACCGTCCAAAAGAGAACAAGTTCAGAGCCAGAACTTCTCCCTGAGGAACGCCCCAAATCATATCTGCTCATTTTCTCATTGATGTGCAGGTAGAGGGGTGCCAAAACTTTGTGCAGCACAGCATATGGACTATAGTCAGCATATGCACACCTGTGTAAAGGTGAAACTGATCCAATGGATAAAAACGAGTATTAATAAAGAGTGTAAGAGTTGGCTGGGAGACACGGCACAAACGTGACGACGTGAGGAAACGTTCCCGACACGCAGCACGTTACTGAAGCTACACACTTCTCTAACATTCACAATCAATAATAACAAGGAAGTGTCGACAGTAATAAACGCAAACGTTCAGACCCGTAGCTGGGTGTTACTGTGAGGAACAATAAACTCAATCATATTTAGCGTGGCGTTATATAACGCTCTGTATTTAATGCACACAATTTATCCCACTGCTGAATCCTGGATTCTGATTGGTCTGATTCTCTTTCACTTTATCGTTTCTATAGTAACAGCTCAGTTACAGGGACTTGTACGGCAGACGCGTCACTAATAATACACAGAGTAAAAAAAAACAAAACATGTTTTGGTTGAAGTTTCGGTGAAGTTTTCTGTAAGGAGAGTGCACGTCTATGTAACGAATAGGGAAGGAGTCTCCAGTTTCAGTGCTTTGTAACGGTTTCCCTCATCTTCAGGACAGAGGAGTTTACGCTTCTTTACGGTTTCTCGGGAACACGCTGAGAGTTATTTCTGTCTTATTAACTTCAGGGAAGAAAGAGAGGCTGGCGAGGGAACAGCTGTTTATGGCTGTTATGCTAACGCAAGTTTTTAATGCAACTATAAACGGATAAAAACGACGACTTCTTAATAAATTACAGCTTTTTATCAGTTGGTGAGTTACTGTGGGGTAACAGGAATAAAACACTCGGGGACGCGCTGTTACAGGAAAATAATCAACTTCAGGGAGGTTACAGTAACTTCACTTCATCACACACACACACAAACACAAACTTCATTACACACACACACACACAAACACACACAAACACAAACTTCATTACACACACACAAACACACACTCACAGACACAAACACACTCACACACACACAAACACACACAAACACAAACTTCATTACACACACACAAACACACACTCACAGACACAAACTTCATTACACACACACACAAACACACACAAACACAAACTTCATTACACACACACACAAACACACACAAACACAAACTTCATTACACACACACACACAAACACACACAAACACAAACTTCATTACACACACACAAACACACACTCACAGACACAAACTTCATTACACACACACACACAAACACACACAAACACAAACTTCATTACACACACACACAAACACACACACACACAAACTTCATTACACACACACACACAAACACACACAAACACAAACTTCATTACACACACACAAACACACACTCACAGACACAAACTTCATTACACACACACACACAAACACACACAAACACAAACTTCATTACACACACACACAAACACACACTCACAGACACAAACACACTCACACACACACAAACACACACACACACACACACACACAAACTTCATTACACACACACACAAACTCACAGACACAAACACAAACTTCATTACACACACACAAACACACTCACAGACACAAACACACTCACACACACACACAAACTTCATTACACACACAAACACACACAAACACAAACTTCATTACACACACACAAACACACTCACAGACACAAACACACTCACACACACACAAACACACACACACACACACACACAAACTTCATTACACACACACACAAACACACACTCACAGACACAAACACACTCACACACACACAAACACAAACTTCATTACACACACACAAACACACACTCACAGACACAAACACACTCACACACACACACAAACTTCATTACACACACAAACACACACTCACAGACACAAACACACACTCACAGACACAAACACACTCACACACACACACAAACTTCATTACACACACACAAACACACACTCACAGACACAAACACACACACACACACAAACACACACACAAACACACACACACACACACACAAACTTCATTACACACACACACAAACACACACTCACAGACACAAACACACTCACACACACACAAACACAAACTTCATTACACACACACAAACACACACTCACAGACACAAACACACACACACACAAACTTCATTACACACACACACAAACACACACTCACAGACACAAACACACACTCACAGACACAAACACACTCACACACACACACAAACTTCATTACACACACACAAACACACACTCACAGACACAAACACACTCACACACACACAAACACACACACACACAAACACACACACACTTCATCACACACACACACAAACACACACACACACAAACACACACACTTCATCACACACACACACAAACACACACACTTCATCACACACACAAACACACACACTTCATCACACACACACACAAACACACTCACACACAAACAAACTTCATTACACACACAAACACACACACACAAACACACACAAACACTCACACACACACAAACACACACTTCATCACACACACACTCACAGACACAAACACACTCACACACACACAAACTTCATTACACACACACACACACACTTCATTACACACACACAAACCCACTCACACAAACACACACACTTCATTACACAAACACACACACACACACACAAACACACACACTTCATTACACAAACACACACACACACACACACACACACACTTCATTACACACACACAAACCCACTCACACAAACACACACACAAACACACACACTTCATTACACAAACACACACACACACAGTGTACTACCTGTTAGATGATATAATTCCAGTGGTATATTTTGGCTGCTATAACAGTATTGTTACACACTAACACAGAGATTTTAAAAAGTTTTTTTTACCACTTTGATTTTTGTTTATTATTTTGTTACTTTATAAATAAATAAATAAATAAATAAATAAATAAATAAATCTATCTATATATAATTTAAACAACTACCTGTGTGGCAGTGTTGTGTAGTTATTATTTGTTTGGTCACTTCAAAGTCAGAAAAATAAAACTAAGTATAGTGATACACAGAAATATCACGTGCATCATAAACATAAACAACAACAACAACAACATTCATTTTATATTTCATGATATACCACTAATACACTCTCATTCGACTCACTCTTACAGATTTTAGTTTATGTAAGAAAAAGGACTTACAGAGGCACTAAAATGTTCAAAGTAATCGTAAGTAGATAAAAGTGTCCATATTTGACCGGAATATAAACTCTAATGTAAAACATTTAGACTCTCACGCGCGCGAGACAGGAGGTAAATAAGTGCAGGACACCTGTTACACGGTTCTTACCTGAGACTCAGTATAATGCCGAGACGGTGTTTTATTCCTCTCCTTTCACTCCTGTTAACTCTGTAAAATGTTTTTCTCTTCGATTAAAGGTGCTGAAAATCTTTTTAAAGCTGAAATAGAGACAGACTTTCGGTCAGGATTGTTCGCACTGACTCTCCGTTGCACTGACTCTCCGTTACACACACACACACACACACACACACACACACACACACACACACACACACACACACACACACAGTGTAACAGAGCGCTCAGGTGGGCGGGAGTTGAAGAGCCAAAATGGCGCCGGTGTAGTGCACTAAGTAGGGAGCAGGAGCCATTGTTTGATTCTTATTTTTTTAACTCAGCCATTAGTTTCATGTCACTCTGCACGTGGACTAATGAATCGTGGCTGTGTTACAAATCACTTAACGCCACTAAACAGTCCTACACAACAGAGCTATTTAGTGAGGTTTGAAACACAACCCTCGAACAATTAGACTCTTATAGGAGCGCGAGGCACACACTCGCTCGCGCGTACAAGTGGTGGCTAAAATGTTAGCAAGTGGTTCGATTTTTTACCTCAGCGAGTGCCCTTTTAAACAAACAAATACATATATAAAATTAATTTACTTCGGATTTTTATTCTGATTCTTTTTTTAAATTTATTTTGCTTTTTATTTGCCTTACTTCTTAGTAAGTAGTGCGTGATTTGGGACTTAACCCACATCCCAGAAAATAAAGGGTTGTTTAGGTTACAGAACTCGGCCGCTGAGAGTTAAGCGTGTTCCAATTGGACAGATTTGTCGGGAGGCGGAAACAGGAAGTGGTGCCATAGCAACGGCTTAGCCTATCCTCATGGGATGCCATATTGGATTTCTTCGCGTGTAGGATGATGACATTCTACATTTATTTATTTGTTTAATTTAAATTATCATTTTAATTTGGTTGTTAAAGCATGAATAATCCTATAATCAAAGTTCAGAATGCAGCTGAATAACAGAGTGGTAATAAGAAACAAAATAAGAAAGTGAACAAAATAAGAAAGTGTTAGCAACTTTCCTAAATAATAATAAATCCTAAATAAAAGCTAATAAATCTCTGCTATGATGCACATTAGTCATTATAAGTCCCAGTCTACAGGCCACATTTAATTACAAATAATTGTTTCCTCTTTATATATCTGCGCATAAACTACAAATTGCGGACTACTGTAATATAAAATGAGCAATTTATCATTTTATAACAATATAATTTCTAGTGGGTTTAAACAAACAAGCATGCGAACAAACAAACAAACAAATTAAGAAACACAAACAGAGTCGTAGGGGAACAGAAGCGCGCCCTCTGGTGGACATTCTCAGTACTGCAGGTTCTCAGTAGGAATAATAAAACTAACATTGATTTCTTTACTCGCCCTTTCCAATCCTGTAAAACTACTGACGATAAATCCACTTATTTAATTGATGGAAATATGTGTTTACTTCGACATTCATCTGCCCTTGGACACAGTCAAAAGAGACGATGAATGGGTTTAATAATGAACAGAAATGGAGTTTAAAATGAAAGGAAACCCCTGTTTTACCCCTTTTACACTCTTTTCTTTCTTAGGTGGCTTTGTAAGTATTTCATTTCATTTCATTCAATTTATTATTTATTTAGTTTAATGCGATAAATGGATCAATATAAGTGTTTCAGTCTTATCCAGTAGTGATGTGTTGTTTGTGGATGTGTCAGCTTTTTTAGGTACCTGTTTAGAGCTGACTCACATATAAGCTGTTTCTGTAGATGTGTGTGATTCATTCATTCACCAGTAAGGGCTTAAATGCTTCCATGGAAATTGTGTGAATCGTGAGTTCAGGATAAATGGAAAGAAATCTTTTTTTAATGAAGCACAAACACGATGAGATAAATGCAGGAGGTTTACTGGGCAAAGAACTGGTATATTAAGAATGGCCATGTGGGCGGGATTACTGTAATCATAATAAACTCAGACACGCTGATAACGCTACAGCAGTAAACTCTGATGAATGAACAGAATGATTTGAATTGAATGAGTAAAGACAAACAGTCTGAAGTGGATGAATATCACACGAGCATTACATCTGTAGCTTAAGATCAGCCGCAGGTTGAGTTTCTCTCCGTCTTGGGATCTCTGGTGATGTTTTACATAAAATATTTCAGAATATACAAATCAGGTGAAAATTTATTTCTCCTTTTAATTCCATTACAACTTTAAAGGAGGTATTTGTAATATTTAGTGCCCTCTGCTGCCTGTGAGGGAAACTGCAGTAAAAAAAAACAACAACAAAGAACCAAACCTTCACTATTCCAGGCTAAAGGTCTGAGGGTTCATCCTGCAGAGAGACGACCGTCAGCCGGATTCCACAAACAGTCCGGCTGATTGGAGGACGTTGAGGAGCAGAAATCTTCTTCCTGCAGCGCCGCCTGCAGGACTGGAGCACTCGTCTACACACCCCGTCGTTTCGTTTCATCTACACAACCCTCTCGCACGTCGTCTCTGTATTCAGTACGCCGAGGCTTTAACTCACCTCACATCCTCTACCACAACGATGTATACCCCGTGCTTGGCCTTTTAAGGGGAGGAGCTCATCACCTGGGGGCGGAGATCATTTCTGGGCCAGAAAAATGTGAACATAAACCTGAAACAAACAAAACCTAGCAAGATTTATGAGACGGTAATCTTCTAAATAAATGATTTCTAATTTACATTTGAACCCATGTGATTATTACAGTCACAAACACTTTACAAAGCGGTAATTTTGTTATTGGATCCAACTTGTGCGTGGAAGGGATTAATACACTGTTAGTCCTTTTTTTTTGTCATTTTAAACTATTTAAAACAATCCATGCGGATTTTTGTAAGAGCCCAGAAACAAATAAAACGGCCATCACGTCTCTAAACTTTATACGTCAGTAAAAAATACCAGGATTCATAAATATTCATGAATATGTGATTAGGAAACACCCCCATGCCCGCCCATCTTTCCTCCCCTTCCTACCATGGTAACGCTACGCTAATAGTGAAGGTGTTCAGCGTTATTCCTGAATATCCAGAGGTCACATTAGCTCGTAGCTGGTTAGCTAACAGTTAGCAAACTAGCTCACATTAGTCATGTGAGTAGCATTTCAGTATCTTAACTTACATCCTCATTTACATTTATTTAACAAACCTTGCCTAGATATGTTACCATGACAACGATCGTCTGTGTATCATTAACATTAGCTAAGATAGCTAGCTTATATCACAACGCCGTCCTCTGAATCTGCTCGTGATCGTTTGAGTTTATTTAGTGACAACACAATCCGAGCTCAGATGAAGCTCCGCCCCCTGAGAAGTGGACAGGAAATGACAGACTCAGTGATGAGACCCGGCTGGTTCTGGATTAGTGGATTTATTTCTTTATATTGGAGCCCAGCATCATGTTCATCTGCTACAGGTTGGTCAACAAGGCCGAAGACACACAGTAAAGGCAGTTTGCTTCTTCTCTTTTTTTTCTTTTCTCTTTGAAACCCGTAAAAATAAACCAATCACGTCTTTGATATTTTTAGTCTCAGATACAGAGCTGGGAACCTAATTGGTTTTAATTTCATGAGATCTATGATGATACCCGAATGACAAATTCGTCTCTTCTTTGTCTTTTTTTTTTTTTTTTAAATTCTTGGTGTTTTTTGGTCTTTGATCTAAGGAATGCATGAATTCAACTATGCTGCCACTCTGTAGGAATTATTATAGTTAATCTCCTCTACAAGCTATAAAAATCCTAGATAAATCATAAAAAAGGAATCTTTTTTGTTAAAAAAAAATTAAAAATCAAGGAAGAGAAAGGAAGAAATGAACCTAAAGCCGTCCCATAGGTTAGCTCAGTCCTCGTTTGCATTGAAACATGCATCGGTGGGTCGAACGTCCGCCGCGTTTCCACCGCCAAAGTCCCAGTGCTGAGCCGCGAGGACCCTTGGAAGCTCTGAGTAAAATGTCTCTGTTTATAGCACACACCTCCAAACACCCACGTTTACCTCCACATCATCATCATCATCATCATCATCATCATCATCATCATCATCAGCGACGTTCAGCCTCTGAGGTCCAGCAGACGTCAGGAATGTGCCGATAATCAGATATACGATAACATCACGATCCTCACAACCAACCAGAGAACGCGACTCTGTGGGAACGCAATCCCATAATTCCCTTCAGCGGTGTGGTGGTGGTGGTGGTGGTGGGCTGCTGTTTTACCTGCAAATTACATTTTTTAATTCTGAAAAAGTAAAACGTTACAACAGCAGTGGCGTATGTAGCTAAACATAAATATCTAGCGATTTTCATTTTAAACCAATAAATGTCATTTTTACCGAATAACGCATTAACTGTAAGTCAGTAAACACGAATAAAACTGAGGAGCTCCTCTGCATCTCCACCCTCATCACCCTCTACGCTAGCCAGGAATCTAACTGCTAATAAGCTAGCTCGGATTAGTCACGGTTTCAGGGGTTTGATTTGACATCCTCGTTTTTCTTACTGATTCGTTTAACAGCAGCCGAACATGTTGGAATATAATTTAAAGTTACCATGACGACGGCGATCTGTTTATCACCAATGTTAGCCGAACACAGAGGTGCTGTTACGCTAATCGGTTTCACACAGAGTCTTTTAAATGGAAAAATAAGAGAAAAGTTAAGTGAATGTGTTCAGTTTAACCAGAATTTAAGTGACGTTTTCTTTAGTTTAGAAGATTTTACATATAACTAACGGGCTAGCAATACGCCGAGGGACGAAGAAAAGGTTATGCATAACTAGCTAAATAACTTGCTAAGATGTGAGTTAGCTAGCTACTACCATTCTATAAATACAAGGCTAGCTGAGGGGATTGTACTAGCTTAAATAATATGCTTATTTTTTAAATGACAGAACTTTATTTTATAGTTTAATTAGCCAGCTATTTATTTGGCAAACATCACTATAAAATACGCTTAAAGAAAAAACTGTTTATGTCGAGATGCTAATTCTGTAATGTGAGGTTCCACCACGATCACCACATCGTACTTCTGTTTCAGGACAATAATATCGTGATAATATCGTAAACCGTCATAAAACTACCGCGATATAAAAACTCATCAGCACACACCTTAAAGACGTCTTACCTTAAAATCTGTTTTTGGGCACTTGCGTACATTTTGTAAAATATTTTTTTTTTTAGAAATAAAAAAAAAATCAAAATAAAAGAAAGAAAGCAATGGAAAAAAGGAGTGTTTCAGTAAAATATCCCGACAGGCACAGCACTGAAAATAAACAGTGATGAAAAGAAAAGCTAAAAGACACTGATAATAAAGCGTACGCTTGCACACAGTGATTCGATTTTCAAACCTGACACTTTTACCCAGCATGCTTTGTAAAAAAAACAAACAAACAAACAAAAAAAACCAACAACAACAACACAAACCCCAGGGCACGGCTGTAAACTATCGCTCTTCATCTTCGTGTAAAAATACACCAGATTATTTTTCCTGCTTGTTTTGGTTAGGAGTTAGATTTGGACGATCAGTGGCGAGTGTGTGTTCTGTGGCTTTAACATTACGAATAATTCTGTGTGTGTTTTTGATATATTGTGGCGTTTTTTTTTCTTTGCTCAGGTTCAGAGCTCCCAAAGGCCCGTGTGTTATCCCGCGACCATCGCTCAGTCCCGCGTCTCTCCGTCCCGCTTTATCCTCCGCTGATGTCCTTCATCATGAGAAAAGACGACATTTTCTCAGCCAGCAGTGTGTATTAGTGTGCGAGTGTGTGTATATGAGTGTGTGTGTGTGTGTGTGCCCCCCCCCCCACACCCTGGATCCAGTCCGTAAACTATACAAGGGCTTTTACAAAAAAGCTAACTTTAAACAGCCATACAATGGCTAAACGTAAACCATATGTCTACCATGAACTGTTAACTCATTACGTAATTTTTATTTCTTTTTTTCTTCTTTTTTCGTGTCAGTGTGTTAAAGTCATTGAAGTCTTTTTTTCTCGAGCCGTGTTAGTCAGAGAAGCACACGTGTGTCTATAATGTGTGTGTATGTATGTGTGTGTTAGCCGCTGTCGGAGGACGTGTGAGGAGCGGTGGACGGCGACCTCCGGCGGCGCACGGATGCCGAGCTGGTGTGTGAGGAGTGTGATGAGTGTGTGGAGTGTGTGGAGTGTGTGGAGTGGTGGATGAGGCCGTCCAGCAGGTGGCGCTGCTGCTGCGTTATGGCTCGGTTCAGCAGCTCGGGGAGAGACTGGACGCTCAGAGCGATGGAGTCCAGCTTCTCCTCCAAATGACTGATCCGCTTATCCAGTTCCTCACTGCGCTCCTGCAGCTCCGACACCAGGTCATACATCACATTCTGCGTCTGCACACACACACACACACACACACACACACACACACACACACAGAGAATATATGTGAAGGCAGGTCTACATTTCACCTGTCAACAAATCAGCCATATAAACACATTTACTCACACACACACACACACACACCACTCACCTTGGCTAAGTCAACGAGTGTGTTGGCTTGATCGTTCAACTTCCTCTGTTCCATCTTCACACTGCGCAGTCTGAACAGGAACCACAGACAGAGAGACAGACACAGAGAGAGAAGGCCAGACAGACAAACAGACAGAGAGACAGACAGACAGACAGACAGAGAGAAAGCCAGACAGACAAACAGACAGAGAGACAGACAGACAGAGAGACAGACAGACAGAGAGACAGACAGACAGACAAACAGACAGAGCGACAGACAGACAGAGAGACAGACAGACAGACAAACAGACAGAGCGACAGACAGACACAGAGAGAGAAGGCCAGGCAGACAAACAGACAGAGAGACAGACAGAGAGAGAGAGAAAGAGAGAGAGAGAGAGAGAGAGAGAGAGAGAGAGAGAGAAAGCCAGGCAGATAGACACATACACAGACCCATGGGTTGAAGAGAAAGAGAGTAAGAAGTTAATAAGAGGAGGAAAGACAGAAGAGGTAGAAGAGTACAAATGAGAGAGAGAGAGAGAGAGAGAGAGAGAGACAGACAGTGATAGCAAGAGAGATTGTGAAAAAAGAGAGATGGACAGAAAGAGACAGACAGAGAGAAAGACAGGGCCAGAAAGAAAGAGAGACAAGCAAACAGATGGAGAGAAACAGAGAGACAGACGGATAAAAGGTGGAAAAGGAGAAAAACAAAAAGATAAAGAGAGAGGTGTCAGGAACGTTCTTCACTAAATGAAGTGAGACATGCAGACGTTCTCAGATCAGACATGCAAACTCATCCAGCCACACGAAGTGAAAACGGGGCCGATGACACGGCGCTAGCGCATTCAGACGTCCACGAAAACAACAACGTTCCCCAAATATCATATTTATCGAATTTACTAAATGAAACTATTTATATATCAGGGTAGAATAGCTCTTTATCAGCTTTATGGGCAGAACAGAGAAACAGCGGCAGCTTCTTGGAGGCAATGCTAGCAATTTTCGCTAGCAACTTGCTAACACATGCTAGCAGCTACATCTGTTAGCTGTTATATACAAATTATCACATATTAAAGAAATTCAGAATTAATAGTCATTCTCAAACCTTCGTGTGATGACATGGCCAATCAGCTAGTCGGTTAGATACACAAATAAACTTTTCTAATAAAATGTTCTAATAGTTGCTAGTCGCTAACCACTACTTAGCATGCTAGCTATGTAAAGTCAGTGATGGACATTATAATATATATATATTCTTCTTTCTTACTTCATATTAATATTCATTTGATTTATTTGGCACTTTCTGTACTAATATTTTATGTTTTATTTCCGTGAAGCACTTTGGGCTGCATTTTATGAATGAAAAGCTATAAACTTTGTTGTTGTTATTATTATTATTAATAATAGCAATCATTTTGTCAGAAAGCTAGGAGGCTACTAAGACTTAATTATTACTGAACTGTTAGAAACAGCATTATTAGTGAAAAGATCCCAGATTTTAATGAGCTTTAATGCAGAAACGCTGGATCTGAGCTGTGTTTATTCAGAAAAATATAGAAAGCAGGCAGATCATAGACATTTGGGCTTTGAATAATTCCACAGAATGAATTGTCCACTAGAGGGCACTACAGCATTGTTTTCTCCCAGAAACACCGCTGTAAGTGCTAGCATTGTTAGCTGGAAAAGCTGCCACTTACTTTATAAGCACTATTCTTAAAACTGTCTACTGGAGAAATACGAACAGATCGATATTCAGAATAAAAGCCTTTCAGAACAGGACGCCTGAATGCCGCTACATCAGTGCTCGACCTGCTAAAAGCTCCAACAGCTGCCATTCAGGTTCCGATGGCAGTTGGCATGCTAACTGGAAAGATCGCATGCATGTTTGGTTTGACCTTTTCACCTGCGCGAACCGTAACAATGCATGGTGAACGATGGAAAACATGCTCGGTGCTCTTTCAGTGTTTAAAGGTTAATGACCACCATCTCAAGGCTCGTTTACAATTTTTAAAAAAAAAACAACGCCTGTAAACTTCTGATAAAAGCCACGCTACTGCTTTTAATCACACACACACACACACACACACACACACATACACACACACACACACACACACACTGATGAGCTGATACGAGAAAATAAAATGAATGGAAACATTTGCAGTAGCGATGACTGAAGTGCTGCTGATAAAAGCGCTAGCGTTAGCCTCATTAGCCTCATTACAATGCTTATTGAAGGCGGGAGGAAAGAGAACAGCAGTCAGAGCGAGCTCGCTTTTCCTCCGGAGGAAACGACAAACAAAACCCGGAAAGTCCTGTTTGAAAAGGGCACGGGGAACGTTTTCAGTGTGTTTACGGCACGGACTAAAAAGAGAACGTCTAACAGTCTCGAGTCCACGACCAAGAAACGATCCTTCCGACAGAATCAAGACGTCTGACTTTCTCGCCTATAAATCTGCCATTTCCATGCCACTGAATATATACGTGAAGTTTTATACCCTGTGTGAAAATTGGTCACAGACAGAATACAGCTTACATACGACACAATTTACACAGCTAGCGTCAAGTTGAAGCGCTGCATAGACCTGGAGCTCGACACACAGGAGCTAGCGTCACGCTGTAGCGAAGCTGTGAGGAATAAAATAACGTTTCTAGGTGTCTGAAATATTCTTATTCTACTGATCAATTTGGCATCTTTCTATAAATAAATACTTGAAATATGCAAATATTAATATATCTAGAATTCTTAGAGTTGTGTTTTATTGTAATCGCATGTAATGGAGTATTCATTTTCCCCAGTGAACGCACCTGAACCGACCAGTGAAATGGTTTCAATGAGAACTAAAACCAAAGCATTTTCACTTCTTTCATGAGTGCAACATGTTTTTTTCTTTTCAGATGAGCTCTCAATTTTGGGAAAGGCCAAAATTGCTTCTGTTTGTCTCTGCACCCAAACCTCCATACTGCTCCGACACCGAACACACACACACACACACACGATCATCAGTAAACATCTGTGTGTGTTACGGACGTTTATGTGACTGTATAGTGTGAAGGTGAATGATTTATAGATGATATTATTATTACTATATAGATTTATAGATGACTTCAGTTTCACATCCACTGAACTGATAAAAACATCTGCAAAACGCCGTACGAGGAGACGCTAGCTAAAGCCACATTCCGAACTCCAGGACAAGAGAGAGTATTCTGGGACAACAATCATTTCATACATCGATCAGCTAACCAATAGCCTGCCTAGCTAGCATCAAACGCATCAGGTGACCCAGCTAGCTAAAGTCTTCATGCAAAGATATTAATCTGCTGAAGTGAAATAAACTAAACACTGTTTTGATCAAAAACATTAAAATGTAAGCACAATGTGTTTTCACCAACGCTAACTAACTTGCATTAGCTTGCTATTAAATGATCTAGTTATCGTTACAACTAGCTAATACGTATTAAATATGACTAGCCAG
>NC_071259.1:33636788-33649288 GCF_023375685.1 Ictalurus furcatus | reverse complement strand
CATAAACCTGCAGGATTTACTACCGACCCTGAATAACCAGCATGTTTAAATCAGGGCGTGGCCAAAACATCAATCATGTGACCAAACACTGCAGATTTGCATTGCTGCATTGTTTTGAGCCTGTTAACTTCCGCCACTCTGAGCTAGTCAATCAGCCATCAGCCAACCAACCATCAGCCAATCAGCCATCAGCCAATCAGCCAATCAGCCAATCAGACGGCTTTGTGTGAGTCGGACAAATCCTGTTCATCTTATTAGATTAAACAGATCAGCGCATCACGACTCTCGCCAGCGCTTCCTCAGGACGATCTGCTGTAAATAAGTATATAAATATACACAAAGCTCAATATCGGGATCTTCCATAAGTTTTGGCACCTGTTTGCAGGAACAGGATGCCTCCAGTGATAGAAGTTAAAAGATTATATCATATGGGAGAATACACTTTTATGAAATTAGGTATTTATATTTAACACTTTAAGAAATAAATTTAAAAGAATCAAATTTATCATTTATATCTAATAAGAAACATATATTTTTAAATTAAATTAAAACCCTCAAGGTAGTGGACAGCCCGTAGATAAAGCTGAATGAACCGTCATTAAAAAACACGTATTATCTATGTGCTTATGAATGTGTATATTGTACACACATCTTTATATCATTTAAATAAAATGAATATAGCAATTTGCATAACATATAAGTGTATTACACATTATATTGTATCATATTATTTATTTAGCTTATATTTTATTTTAGTTTTATATATATGGTTTATTTTCTAGTATATTCCTCTTATTAAAGTGATTTGCTAATATACTTAGCGTGCTAGTATAAATTCATGCATTAGCATATTAGCGTGGTAAGAGAGTGTAATTTAAGCACCTACATTTGAATTTCCACAGCTAACATGTTATAACCATATTCAGTAATTTAACTAGCAACATTTTTAGCAAACTGTATCTAAGTAGCAAAGAGAAAACCTTTAGAGAGCTCTTGCTCTTGCTTGTTTTAGGGTAAATATTTGATTTAAAAGCAATAATTAACATTATAATTCTTTGCCTTATTGTAACACTGGACAGCGCTGATGTTTTCTTGCTAGTTGAAGGATGAGCTGTCTGATTTCGGGAGCGGGATGTACTTTCCATTACGGCTCATCTGAGAAACCCAATCACATTAGAAAGCTGATCTCCTTACGAGCTCTGAAACACACGATCGATACGGATCAGATGTTGATGCAGGAAGGAGAATCGGGTCTGACTGTGCTGGATAAAAACACAGCCAGGTCCAGATACACTGCGTGTGTGTGTTAGCCGTGTGAGTTAGCGCTGCCGGTCGTTTGCTAGCAAGTTATCTGCATCTGCGTCGTGTCTACATCATGTCTGCATCATGTCTGCGTCGTGTCTGCGTCATGTCTGTCCTGCGCTCCAGTTTTCTCAGTTATAGAAGATCAGTCAGTGCAAAACTACTGCATAAAGCAGAGCATAGTATAAAGTCTGCTAGCGAGCTAAGCGCAGCCTGAGGCGTCAGTAATTCAGCTATCGCACTCCACTCGAGATGGATGTGGAAATCGATTAGAGAGTTCAATTTCATGTAAAAGTCTGTCTAAAGTGTAAGAATATCTGCACAGATAAACAAATACACACTTAAAAGACTTCCGCTCAAACTTAGAGGCTGTAAGCTAAGGTCAATCACATTATCTTCTTTGTTAGCACATTAGCTGAGTTGGCTAGAAAATATGAAGTGCATCAACTTAGCAAGCTAATACATGCTAAACACATTCACCTTTGTAGCAAAAACATTTCAATAGCTTTGTCTTAGTTTGCTAGTATAACCTCTGCATATTAGCATGGTTAGCTAGTATATTTTATGCACAATACATTTATTGTTAAAATACTACATATGGAGAATATTAGCGTAGTTAGCAACACGTTTTTTTAGTTAGCTTGCACAGATGAAGCAGTTTAACATTTCATGCTCGGAGTAGTTGCATATTTTGCTAGCAAATATTTAGCACATCAGGTTAGTTAGCTGGCTTAACTCCAAACTTAATCCCTTAAGCTTAGTTTATTAGTATACAGTTAGCTTATTAGCATGGAAAGACGATATATTTTAAGCGCATGTTTGGCTTATTAAAATCATATTAAGGTACTAGATGTTGAGAATATTAGCCTATTCAGCTAGCACAATTTACGTATTTTAGCTCAGTTTGCTAGCACATATGATCTTTAATATCTTAGTTAGCAAGGCGTGTTATTTTAGTTAGCTTACACATATACACTACCTGTAAGGAATGTTAGCTTATTTAGCTAGCACAAATTATGCACAGTCAGATGCTACGTTCAGCTTCTCAGTGTCTGTGTGTGTTTTTCTAGCAGCCTATAAACGTTGGCTAGTGTGTGTGTGTGTGTGTGTGTGTGTGTGTGTGTGTGTGTGTTTGCTGACGGCATTGTGGCTCTGTATGGACCATTTATGTGTCTATTAATCAATCAGAGCTCGTCCTGCGTCCCGGCCATGAATTTAAAGGACGACTCATTAAGCTGAGTGCTATTAGCCGAGATTTAAAGCTGAGACACGAGCGTTGGTGTTTCGGGGAAAAATGCAGAGGGAAATGTGTGTAAACTATTCCCTCTGAGGCTACGACATGCTGAGCTAGCAGATTTAATCCCTCCAAAATCTTCATCATGGCTACCATCAGCCAGGAGAAACACACTGGTTTACCTCACAACACGGCAAAGCTAAATGATCCGTTAGCATCTTAAAATGTTTTTATAACTGCTGTAATAACTCACACAGCACTACTGTGCCGAGGGCTAAGAAAACCTTCCTACATCTACTGACATTTATATTATGTACGTTAGCATAATGGGCTAGCAAAGGACAAACATTATTTGTTACTCATATATTAAGTACATTTGTACGGATGTTAAGCATATTATTTTAAATAAGCGAACACATAGTAAATAAATTAGCTTAGCAGGCTAGTACGCATTAAGTAAACAAGTTTAACTAGCTAGCACACAAACACTCATATTACATGTTACACGCATGCTACGTAAATCCTGTTCCTGTGAGGTAAAATTAATATTAATACTTTAAAATGGACACAAATATGATTAGCATGTAGGCTAAATTCTCTCAGACAAAATGCCAAAGCATTTTCAGCTCCAAAAGTGCTTTAAAAATATAACGACGACAACAACAATGAGCAAAAAAAAAAAAAGGAAAAATATCATACAAAAATCATAAACATTTCACAGGCGAGTCGGTGTTCAGTTCATTCACAAACATGTCTGTCTGTGAGGGGAAACACATCATGCGTGCTAACACACACCCCTCAGTGTCTTTCCACAGCAGCCAGCGGGATGGGATGGGATGGAGTGTGAGGAGAGCGGGAGCAGGCGGTTTGGATCATAATCTGGGGAAAAGGGAAGTGTGTGGAGATTAGCCACCGGGCTCGCGGTGACCTGATTAGCTTAGCTTAGCTTCAGCGCTCTCCCTCAGCCTGGGGCGTTGAGAAGCTAGACAGAGTCGTCTTCACCTTCCCCCAAGATATGGGCCAAATACGTTCCCCTGGCCAGAATCGCAAGCCAGCACAGGTCAAAGGTCAAAAAAAAAAGAAAAGTAAAAGAGGCCTTGGAGGGGAAAAACACAAAACCAGACCTGCCAACCCTGAAGAGGAATAATGCGTATTACATTTATTATTTCGTAACTTCTTACACAAGTCTCCTGTCAGAGGTAGAACCTGGAGTGTGTCTACACGGGGTTTTACGGTAACCAGCACGTGTTCTTGGGGGGAAAGCTGTCATGTATGTATGTTTTATTTGAGATGTCGACGCTATAAAAGTTTACACACACACTCACGTTCTTTCTTCCTGTGTTAGGATAAAGATGTTATAATCAGTGATTTATAGGAAAGTGTGTGTGTAAACTTTTATAGTGGCTACATTTTACAGACAAGTGGCAGCTTTCCCCCCTGGTGGTTACCGTAAAACCCTGTATATTTATATACACACACACACACACACACACACACACACACACTCCAGTTTCTATGGCAACGGGCCTGACCATGCTATTCAAACGCATCTGCGCTGACCGGCACCGGAGAGCAAACAAGCGTATTTAATGACTTTCTAATTATAATTACTGAAACATGTTCGATTTGACACTTTGTTGTCTAACAGTTTAATCACTTTTTCCAGTCAAAATTCTCGCCTTTTTATCTTGTGGCTGAAAAAAGTACCATTTTCATCTGAATAGACTTCAGCGGCCGTGGTAACCGATGCTAGCGTGTGTAGCGTTAGCTACGTGGAACACACACTGATAGATTTTATTTCACGTTAATGAACATTCTCCTTTTCCCGCAACAGAAACCAGCGCTCAGGAGAACGAGAGCGTCGGCTGAAACACTGCTCATGCGAGGCAGGCGGAAAGGGGCGGGGCTTCCAGGGGGTCAGTTCATATCAGCGAGTTCAAAACCATCAATTGTTCCAGATTCATTTGTCGCTTGTCTCTGCTGTTTTTATTCAGGAGGAAAGAAGAGAAGACTGCTCTTTTGGCGGGTTACAGAGAGAGAAGTCGTAGCAGCGCACTCCGATGTTAAAATGCGGCGCTCCTACGCAACATGCGTTAAAGTTGGCAGGTCTGCAATACCATGAGGATGAAGACAGCCATGTTCACCACACATGGTGTCTGAGGCCCCGCCCACACATACCGATATTTCTGAAAATGTCGTTTTCTCTCCCGTCCACACAAAAACACCGGTTTGGTGTCACTGAGAACAGCTTTCTGAGAAGTGAAGTAATGTTTTCATGTGGACGTGAGAAGCGCTGTGCACGCCCAGCGAGTGTGTCTCGTGTGTGTTAGAAATGTGCTATGACTCCATCGATCATGCTTGCTGACCAGGGTGTTATGTCTTATTCGATAAAGGTGTTTGCAGATTAATTTTTGCAAATTGAGACAGAATATGTTTGATCTGTACTGCTCCTGAATCCGCCGCTCCGACGCCGCAAGCCGAGAGATTTAGATTTAGTCCCAGAGAACACGCCGTATTCAAGTTTAACATTAAACACTAGTTCCACTCCGCTGTCATTTTTTTTGTTCTAGAACTAACTTTTAGCCATGTTGGTGTTTTGCCGTTTTCTCCTTCTCGATACACAGCTCTGAACGTTATTCTCGAAGTTTGACAGAACTGTTTATGACACACTGTCGCCACCTACTGGGTTGGAGTGCTTATGTGAGCTTATTCAAATCGCGTTTGACATTTTTATGTGTGAGGAGATAAAACCGCTTTTTAAAAAATAGATAAAAAAAACTACATTTTCAATAATATCCATATCTTTGTGGGCGGGGCCTGAGAAAGTGAAAATCCCAAAACCCTAACAGTGATACGTAATGTGGAGATTGTTCACAGCTCTGCACATGAGCGCTGATAAAACTGAAGGATAAAAATGATCAGATTTAAGAGTTTGGGATCTCCGGCATGTCAGCAATGCAGTGCACCAGGGGACGAATGCATGATTGCTGATCTGCAGAATCCAGACAAAGCTTGATAACATCATCGGCCAACCAAAGGACAGGCACTGATTTTTTTTTCCACTGATGACAAAACAAAAAAAACCCCCAAAAACAAACATAGACTCACTTTGGACCCCTATCCAGCAGCGATGTAGGGTGGGGGGTGGGAGGGGGTTGGGGGAGGGGCAAAGAACACAACAATGAACAATGTGAACAGTAAAATAACAATAAGAAGACGCACGGCGAGTTTTTTTATTTCCCCAAATCATCCGCGCGTTGTTTCGCTGTCTCACCTTTCACACACGCGCACCGTCCAGGCAGCAATGATCCACGAGGAGATGCTGAAGACCAGCAACACGGTGCCGGGGCAGATGGTCATGAGGGTCTTCATGACGAAGCGTGTGTTGAAGTTGATCTTGTTGAGGGCGCCGATGCTGCGCGACGAAGCGTCCGTGAACAGTTTGCTGTGCAGCAGCATGACACGGCCGATTAAATAGAGACGCAGGAACATGGGGATGGACAGGATGATGTCCACGTCAGCGTCGGCCACAGACGGTGTGTACGTGAACGCCAACCGTGCTGTCCACGTGAAAACGTACTGTCCCGGGATTGGGTGGATGGCGCACACCAGAAGCTCCAGCACGATGAACAGAATGCGCTCGTAAGTCATTGCTATCCGCCAATCGTCCGCTCCGTTGTCCACCATGAAAAGCTGTGACAAAGACAATAAAGAGACTGACGTAAACAGCTTTTGACACTGTGCTATTTTTGGAAATGCCTACAAAGGCTTAAAATCTTTTAAAATGATGACTGACATATCTTCATTATCTCTCCTATTAGCCATTAGCTCATTTCTATTAGCTTCAGAAATAATTGCTTTATGTATCTCTCCTGGGATTGTAACAGTGCAGTAGAATGCTACATGTACTATAATGGAATTACAATATGTTATTTTATTAATAATTCATTTATTTTGTATTGTATATATTTTGGTGATGCTTAAAATTATTAGGATTTGGCACAAGAGCCAGAAGTATAATCTATTAAACCGTGCCCGTCGCTCTAATTGCCTCCAGAGCTGAGTCGGCCACTTACCTGAATTTCTCGTGCATGATACATAATAATCAGACCGAGGAGGATTAGAGTGGAAAGGCTGATAAGGCATTTCAGTGCAAATGAATATGAGGATTCCTGCAAAAGACACAAAAAGAAAAGTTCATGTTTTTTACATAAAAGACATGAAATGAGAACAGACTGCATTCATGTTTTGTTTATTATGCTGCAACATAACATCAACACTGAGGTACTCCTGTTAAACATGTTACTGTTACTGTAATCATGGTTTAAATATGATATGTAAGGAATGACACACCATCCTCCCATCCATTTTCTGTGACGCTTATCGTACCCAGGGTCATGGGGAGCCTATCCCAGGGAGTTTGGGGCACAGGGCATGGGATGCCTACCCATCACAGGGCACCATCACAATCACACACACATTCACAATTTGGAAATGCTAATCAGACCACAGCGCGTGTCTTTACACTGGAGGAGAAAGCCTCTAGTGTAACACCACAGCACTACTGTTACACACCGCAACCATACTACATCAGCACTGTATTGCATACCAGTAACAGTAATTTTACTGCAGCGTGTAACTATAATACTGCAGTGTGTTATAAAACTGCAGAATGGAACAATAAGCCTGCAGTGTATAACTGTTGGACTGCAGTGTGTTAACCATAGGGTAATGATATGTAATAGTAGTACTGTTGTGCTCACTGGTGATGTAGTGTGTAACAGTAATACTGCAGTGAGGAACACTACAGCACTAAACACTATAAAGATATACTGCTATAACATCTGTATTGCAGTATGTAACAGCAATATTGCAGTGTACCACAGTAGTACTGCAGGCTGTAACAGTCATACGGCCGTTTATAATAGGTATACTGCAGTGAGTAACATTATTGTGCAGTGTGTAACTATACTGCAGTAACAGCAGTATTACAGTGTGTAACCGTAATACTGCAGTGTCGCAATAGCATTATAGTGTGTAACCATAGTAAACCATCTAAAAGTAGTCCTGCAGTGTGTAACAGCTCTACAGCAATGCGTAACACTAGACTTACAGCGTTTAATTGTGGTACAGCAGAGTGCATCATTAATGTTGCAGCGTGAAACGGTAGCATGGCAGAGTGTACCACAGGCTGAAACTGTAGTACTGCAACGTGTCACAGTAATACTGCAGAGTGTAATAGAAACACTGCAGAGTGTAACAGAAACACTGTAGAGTGTAACAGAAACACTGCAGAGTGTAACAGAAATACTGCAGAGTGTAACAGAAACACTGTAGAGTGTAACAAACACTGTAGAGTGTAACAGAAACACTGTAGAGTGTAACAAACACTGCAGAGTGTAACAGAAACACTGCAGAGTGTAACAGAAACACTGTAGAGTGTAACAAACACTGTAGAGTGTAACAGAAACACTGTAGAGTGTAACAAACACTGCAGAGTGTAACAGAAACACTGCAGAGTGTAACAGAAACACTGTAGAGTGTAACAGAAACACTGTAGAGTGTAACAAACACTGCAGAGTGTAACAGTGGTACAGCAGAGTGTAACAGAAACACTGCAGAGTGTAACAGAAACACTGTAGAGTGTAACAGAAACACTGTAGAGTGTAACGGTGGTAGAGCAGAGTGTAACAAACACTGCAGAGTGTAACAGAAACACTGTAGAGTGTAACAGAAACACTGTAGAGTGTAACAGTGGTAGAGCAGAGTGTAACAGAAACACTGCAGAGTGTAACAGAAACACTGTAGAGTGTAACAGAAACACTGCAGAGTGTAACAGAAACACTGCAGAGTGTAACAGTGGTAGAGCAGAGTGTAACAGAAACACTGCAGAGTGTAACAGAAACACTGTAGAGTGTAATAGAAACACTGTAGAGTGTTAGAGAATAAGAAAAACTGCAGAGTGTAACAGTGGTAGAGCAGAGTGTAACAAACACTGTAGAGTGTAACAGAAACACTGCAGAGTGTAACAGTGGTAGAGCAGAGTGTAACAAACACTGTAGAGTGTAACAGAAACACTGCAGAGTGTAACAGTGGTAGAGCAGAGTGTAACAGAAACACTGTAGAGTGTAACAGAAACACTGTAGAGTGTAACAAACACTATAGAGTGTAACAGAAACACTGTAGAGTGTAACAGTGGTAGAGCAGAGTGTAACAAACACTATAGAGTGTAACAGAAACACTGCAGAGTGTAACAGTGGTAGAGCAGAGTGTGACAGAAACACTGCAGAGTGTAACAGAAACACTGCAGAGTGTAACAGAAATACTGTAGAGTGTAACAGTGGTAGAGCAGAGTGTAACAGAAACACTATAGAGTGTAACAAACACTGCAGAGTGTAACAGAAACACTGTAGAGTGTAACAGAAACACTGCAGAGTGTAACACTGGTAGAGCAGAGTGTAACAAACACTGTAGAGTGTAACAGAAACACTGCAGAGTGTAACAGTGGTAGAGCAGAGTGTAACAAACACTGTAGAGTGTAACAAACACTGTAGAGTGTAACAGAAACACTGTAGAGTGTAACAGAAACACTGCAGAGTGTAACAGTGGTAGAGCAGAGTGTAACAGAAACACTGTAGAGTGTAACAGTGGTAGAGCAGAGTGTAACAGAAACACTGTAGAGTGTAACAGAAACACTGTAGAGTGTAACAGTGGTAGAGCAGAGTGTAACAAACACTGTAGAGTGTAACAGAAACACTGTAGAGTGTAACAGAAACACTGCAGAGTGTAACAGTGGTAGAGCAGAGTGTAACAGAAACACTGTAGAGTGTAACAGTGGTAGAGCAGAGTGTAACAGAAACACTGCAGAGTGTAACAGAAACACTGCAGAGTGTAACAGAAATACTGTAGAGTGTAACAGAAACACTGCAGAGTGTAACAGTGGTAGAGCAGAGTGTAACAAACACTGTAGAGTGTAACAGAAACACTGCAGAGTGTAACAGAAATACTGTAGAGTGTAACAGAAACACTGCAGAGTGTAACAGTGGTAGAGCAGAGTGTAACAAACACTGTAGAGTGTAACAGAAACACTGCAGAGTGTAACAGTGGTAGAGCAGAGTGTTACAGAAACACTGTAGAGTGTAACAGAAACACTGCAGAGTGTAACAGTGGTAGAGCAGAGTGTAACAGAAACACTGCAGAGTGTAACAGAAACACTGTAGAGTGTAACAGAAATACTGTAGAGTGTAACAGTGGTAGAGCAGAGTGTAACAGAAACACTGTAGAGTGTAACAGTGGTAGAGCAGAGTGTAACAGAAACACTGTAGAGTGTAACAGAAACACTGCAGAGTGTAACACTGGTAGAGCAGAGTGTAACAAACACTGTAGAGTGTAACAGAAACACTGCAGAGTGTAACAGTGGTAGAGCAGAGTGTAACAAACACTGTAGAGTGTAACAGAAACACTGTAGAGTGTAACAGAAACACTGCAGAGTGTAACAGTGGTAGAGCAGAGTGTAACAGAAACACTGCAGAGTGTAACAGAAACACTGTAGAGTGTAACAGAAACACTATAGAGTGTAACAGAAACACTGTAGAGTGTAACAGTGGTAGAGCAGAGTGTAACAAACACTGTAGAGTGTAACAGAAACACTGTAGAGTGTAACAGTGGTAGAGCAGAGTGTAACAAACACTGTAGAGTGTAACAGAAACACTGTAGAGTGTAACAGTGGTAGAGCAGAGTGTAACAGAAACACTGTAGAGTGTAACAGAAACACTGTAGGGTGTAACAAACACTGTAGAGTGTAACAGAAACACTGTAGAGTGTAACAGAAACGCTGTAGGGTGTAACAGAAACACTGTAGAGTGTAATAGAAACACTGTAGAGTGTAATAGAAACGCTGTAGAGTGTTAGAGAATAAGAAACACTGCAGAGTGTAACAGTGGTAGAGCAGAGTGTAACAGAAACACTGTAGAGTGTAACAGAAACGCTGTAGGGTGTAACAGAAACACTGTAGAGTGTAATAGAAACGCTGTAGAGTGTTAGAGAATAAGAAACACTGTAGAGTGTAACAGTGGTAGAGCAGAGTGTAACAGAAACACTGTAGAGTGTAACAGAAACACTGTAGAGTGTTAGAGAATAAGAAACACTGTAGAGTGTAACAGTGGTAGAGCAGAGTGTAACAGAAACACTGTAGAGTGTAACAAACACTGTAGAGTGTAACAGAAACACTGTGGAGTGTAACAGAAACACTGTGGAGTGTAACAGAAACACTGTAGAGTGTAACAGTGGTAGAGCAGAGTGTAACAGAAACACTGCAGAGTGTAACAGAAACACTGTAGAGTGTAACAGAAACACTGTAGAGTGTAACAAACACTATAGAGTGTAACAGAAACACTGTAGAGTGTAACAGAAACACTGTAGAGTGTAACAAACACTATAGAGTGTAACAGAAACACTGTAGAGTGTAACAGTGGTAGAGCAGAGTGTAACAGAAACACTGCAGAGTGTAACAAACACTATAGAGTGTAACAGAAACACTGCAGAGTGTAACAGTGGTAGAGCAGAGTGTAACTGAAACACTGTGGAGTGTAACAGAAACACTGTAGAGTGTAACAGAAACACTGTGGAGTGTAACAGAAACACTGCGGAGTGTAACAGAAACACTGCAGAGTGTAACAGTGGTAGAGCAGAGTGTAACTGAAACACTGTGGAGTGTAACAGAAACACTGTAGAGTGTAACAGAAACACTGTAGAGTGTAACAGAAACACTGCGGAGTGTAACAGAAACACTGCGGAGTGTAACAGAAACACTGCGGAGTGTAACAGAAACACTGCAGAGTGTAACAGAAACACTGCGGAGTGTAACAGAAACACTGCAGAGTGTAACAGAAACACTGCGGAGTGTAACAGAAACACTGCAGAGTGTAACAGAAACACTGCGGAGTGTAACAGAAACACTGCAGAGTGTAACAGAAACACTGCGGAGTGTAACAGAAACACTGCGGAGTGTAACAGAAACACTGCAGGGTGTAAGAGTAATACTGCAGGGTGTGATTACTGTTTATTAAATGGACAAGCATAACTGTAACATTTACCAAAATATTCTATTATATTAAATCCGTTTAAAATGAATGAACACGGTCAGTACTACACGTACGCATGCCTTACTAACAATATCAGTGTGTCCCAGACATAATGCGTGAGCAGTGTAATGTCTCGAGGTGACCTGCTCTCAGGTGACATTTCTCTCTAATAGCATCAGTGGAAATGAATGTCATTGAAGTTATCTGACCGTGCTAGCTTAACAACAACACACTCTCCCTCTCCACAAAGAGACACTCCCACATTACGCAAAACATCTGCAGTCAGTTTCCTGAACCAAACACAACAGGGCAAAGGAAAAATACCGCCATGCTGGAGAAAGCCTGAAATACACTGACCAAACGTTCATCAGAAACTGCTAAATAAAATCCTGTTTTGTCCATTTATGCATCCTTCCTTTCTTTTTCACTATTCCCTTTTCTCTTTCATCACTTCATCATTTCTCCAGCTGTTTCTTTCTTTCCCTGGTGTGCTCACGCTTTCTTTCTGAAATGTCTGAATATCAGAGAAAGGTCCGTGGTTTCTGAGAGGATTTTTGTCTCAGTTTTCAATAAAGTACTTCCTTTTTTTCAGCCGAGTAAAATCTCGTATTACTTTATTATATCGGATTTAATAGCCGATCAAATTAAAGCAGCTTTTGGAAGTGCACTCAGACTCGCATCCGTCATCGGAGACTCCAGACCTCAGCGTGAGTGATTGATTAAATCAGAGCTGGATGCTCGGGATCGTGGTGTTCTTCAGCTCAGCTCTACTCGCGCTCCTTTATCGCGCCGAACGAGAGCAGGCTGAGAGGACTCGCTCTTAATTATAGTCTCGCTCAATTATTTAAGCGACGTTAACAAGCTTGTCTGTGTTAGGAGCC
>NC_071259.1:33611788-33631788 GCF_023375685.1 Ictalurus furcatus | reverse complement strand
TTCTCAACAATCATGAAGAACTGATGGATAATGTTGGAGGCCTGAAAACAAATCAATTTCCTTTAGAAACATTATAAAGCTCATTTTACTGCAGAGAAAACACACCGTGTTTTTCAGTCTGCTTTTCTAAAAATATCTTATATATATTCAGGACGAGAAATCTCAGGTTTTTTAGATTCTGCATTCACGAGCTTTTACATGCTCATACGCCTAATGAGAAAGAATTCCCAAAATATTCATTATTGTTGTGGATTTTATACTGAAAACAACAAAAACCCTATTTTTTAAATAAAAAGTTGTGGTGTTTTCTTGGTTAAACAGTAAAGAAAGGATGTTTCTGTGCCTCTGCAGATCCTCTTCATACAGAATGAAAAAAACATTTCAACTAAAACATCCAAGCACTAGATATTTGGTTTTATTTATGTACGCATGCTGAGATGTCAGCGAGCCTCAGATCGTTTGGAGATCATTTTCTGGAGTAGTAATACGTCAAAACATCTGGAAGGAATGTTGCGTTGTGGAGGGGGCCCCTCCCCCCCCTCCACAACTCCACCCCATTCCACGCCTCCAGACTTCACCGACTGTCATGTAACGAGTTTCATCCCACTGTAGGTGTGACTCACACACGCTGAAGTTCCTCAGCATTCAGTAGAACCGATGAAGAACCTGAGAGATGATGAGATGATACCCGAAGCCCAGCTGCCTTCGCTCGCTGCTCCTGAGGTTTTATGTCAGGGACTCTGTTTTTGGCCAGTGAAGTCGTCTGCGGCGAACGAGAGCGAGCCAAGCGCTATTGATCAAGAGCAGAATCTTTAGAAAATTGCTCTCGGTATCTTAATGCACGCAGAAAGACGCGTTTGGCCGAGAAACAGAGAGCAAACAAAGACAGAGCGCTGTTCTCAAAACACAGAGCAAACGGATCAGGAAAAGAAAAAATAAAACAAAAGACGTATCGATTTAATACGCTGATGTACAGAGCGCTGCGTTTTAGACTTCGCTCCTTAATGAATCAAAACTACAAACACAAAGTGGATTTCTTTACTAATCAACATCTTCCGCAAGAAGAGACGGGTTCTATCTCCTTTATAGAACACACACACACACACACACACACACACTCACACACACACACACACAGAGTGGAGACGCCACAGATCTGATACTCAGGATCAGAATCAGCAAATCAGATATCTGAGGAAAAAAGGAATGAATTTGATCTAATCCTTAATGGAAATCAGGAAATCCTGGAAATTTGATTTGGAGCCGGAAATGTTCGCCTGTAAAGAGGCTCGAGTGTATTTTTTATTCAGTTTATACTTGATTGTATTTATTATATTTGCAGAAGTGATTTCTGTGTGAAAGCTGCAGCTCTGTCGTGTCTTCAGGTGTGTAAAATTGTGAAATTCTTCATTTTAAATCTTAGTATATTTTATTTTTTAAAGAAAAGAAAATCCAACAATGGTCTCTGGGACTCGGCTGATGCTCGAGGTTTGGGTTTCGGAATCGGAGCAGTATCGTGTCGTCTGTAATGTAGAGAACCTTCCTGACCCCATACCCCAGGATCTATTCTCTTACACACAAAGAACAACCACACAAACCAAACAGATTTTCTCCATTTCTATTTTTATCGACATCTGCACAGTAAATGAACTCAAGCTTTAAAGGATACGTGTTTGACAACATCGATCAACAGATTTATATACGGATTTATATCTCTGAAGCAGTGTTTGAGGATTTGCTGGGAATTAAACACCAGCCAATAAAATCAATACGACAAAACAATCATCTCACACACGAACCCCTCACAGGCCGCCTCGCTGTCCGTCATTTACACTCCCGAGATAAAGTTCACACCCACTCAGTAAAGCGCAGAGGCACAGGGTCTAACACCGAGTTCTCCCATCTCTTTAAACACATCTCTACTGTCAAGTGCAGTAATAGAAACAATCAAAACTCAACCGGAATCTGTTTTTCACTCTTTCTGTTTTCCTCCACTCGCAGCCACCGCATTAACAGACAGGTAGCAACTACAACAAAGGCTTTAAGCTCCGCCCACTTCACAATCACACCATGTTATATATGTATCTCTGATATAAATATGTCATTATGTGTCATAAACCACACCCACTACAGCAGAAACACAGTAAACCACAGCGGATGTTTTTAAACCAAAAGTCAAGATGAATACATAACATTTTATATGATAATAATAATAATAATAATAATAATAATAATAATAATAAACTTCTTTTTTTATGCTTGTTCCTAGAAACCTATGACGGAGGAATTTCTCAAAAATGTTCATTACTGTTGGATTTACAAATGATTTTTATTATAAAAGATATTATTCTTATAACAGCGCCTTATTTTCCTGAATAAATCATTTAAAAAAAGGTTTTCCAACTTCAAAGAAGGCTTTAAGCCCCGCCCACTTCACTATTGTGTTAGATAGATAGATAGATAGATATTTAATAAAATAAATGAACAAAGAATCTGGTCAATCAATCAGCTGCCAAAGATCTATGTGATATATATTGTGTTTTTTTTAAACTAAACGGTCCACCTGTAGTGTCGACCTCAAGGGCCATTACATGAGTCAAATCCGACGACCTTCTGTGAAAGGCAATTTTGGTGAAAACCTTTTGAACCTACAACGGAAACTTCTACGTGACAGTGGAACCCCTTTAGAAACCGAGTACCCTGAAGCATCTGAAGAACCCTCGAGGAACCCTTCTTTTCTAACAGTGTATAATGAATCACAATGACTTCTTTCTTCCTCAGAGGTCTGAACGCATCTCTGAGAGCCATTTCCACATGGCTACCTGCTCACATGACAACCGAGTGTGTATCCAACATCGTCTCGTTCACTCTCTCCCTCCTCCCTGCTCGTCTTTCCTCACCTCCCTCCCTCGCTCCGCTATCTGCAGAAGCCTCCGTTAGCATGCAGCACAGGTGCTAATGCAATCAGTAAACCAAGACCACGACCCGAGCCGTAACAATCGCACAGAAACAGCAGTGCGGAAGCAGCTCGAGCCGCCTCGTACCTCCGTCCTTTGTTCCTCGATGCCGCCGAGAAGACGGAGCTGGCAGCCCGAGGATGGCTGTGTCATGTATCTTGCTGCACTCTCACAAGCTTTTAGAGCTGTCTATAAATATTTTGAGGTCCTACGTTAAGAAAACGAATGCGACTTTTTGTTCGCCGGCGAGTGAACGCTGCATTTATTACAGAGCAAAGAGCGTAATGAAGAAAAGAGACAAGAAACTCGGAGCAGATTTCCAAGAAGCAGCGACTGGCTTGTCTGATGAGAAAGCTGCAAAGATCAATACGAGTAGTTAACAAAGTCCCTGTCAAAATCTAAACCTCCGCCAGGCTCCGAGCACGCTACAACCTGCCAAAAACCTTTTATTTTATACAAAAAGCTTCCATTTTTATAATCCTTCGTTCTATAAAATCTCAAGCGTTGCAAAAAAATCCATGATACACAACTGCACACAACCCCAATTCCAAAAACATTTATTTATGCTGTGTAAAAACTGACAAAGACAGAATGCAAAATGAACTTGTTTTTTTCCTTAAAACGGTAAATCTCCTCAGTTTAAACATTCGATATGTTTTCTATGTTCTGCTGTGAAGAACATACGGGTTTATGAGATGTACAAATCATTACGTTCCGTTTTTATTTACATTTTACACAGCGTCCCAAGTTTTTTGGAATGCACATTTGAATCAGCAAGTTTCGTGGCATACATGTCTCTGTATGCTCTCATAATTAAAGGTTCCTCAGACGTTCCTCTGATGTTTGAAGGTCCTACCAGTGTAAAGTAACATTTTCTGAAAGGGAAGCCTGATTTGTAGGGTTGGACGTAAAACATTTCAGGTTTTCCAGCAAAGCGATCCTTTTAGGACGCTACAGAGGACCTTTATTCCTGTCGAAACTGTATATAATGCACTGAAAATGAGCGACTGAGCTGAAAGATTATTACTGAAGACAGATAGAGGACTGAAGTATGATTGGGACGGGATCAGTGTTCCGGACACGTGCGTGTTATCAGAGGAGGTTTGTAGTAATTCTGATGGATTTATCCGGGATAAATAATCGGTTTATAAATCACTTCATGATGTACACTAATTACTCCGTGTGTACTACTACAGTTCAAAGATCCAATTTTCTCGTGCAATCTGTCACAGACGTGCTAATATTTTCGAGCACGTTTGATGTTGTCGGCGATGGACCGTGTAGTGTGAGCTCATCTACACTAAGCAGCAGGAACATGCTGAGAAACCTCACATCGGAGGATGAGAGGCAATCTAATTCATCTGATGTCACGCGCAGCAGATCCCTGAATCCAGTTTATCATCCAGCTATTTCCGTGGGCGAGCGAGGTCCAAATCTCAGCACGATACAGTTCTCAGGAACAGCAAGAATAAAAAGGAACATGACGTAATTCCATATAAAATATCTACGTTTCTTTGCACCTCCAGTTCTCTTCACAGAACAGACAATCCTCACCGCCTACAAGCGCTGCACACCCAACCCCTCCCCCACATCTCGCTCGGTTCTCTTAGTCGTTGTTCCCGCATACTTACGGCCCAGACACGGGCACCACGCTCAGGTGCTCTTCACGAGTCATATGATGGACAGCTCTCACATGTATGTTTGTGAGAAAGTGGAGATCAGGTGCGCTCTCCAGGTGAAAGACTCTCACGTCGCGTGCTCACCGCTACGTCCGATAAACAACCGATTACGTGTGATTAAAGTGGTTTTGGCGGCGCGAGGTCCGGTCGTATAGCGGTTCTGGGATTTTGAAAGTCATGCAGTAAATGCTTTAACACATCGCATCCGTGATCTCATCCAGACGCTATTTATAAACTTCGCTTCAAAGAGTGAAGGTAGAACCTGCAATCGAGGCATGGGGCTGTGTGTGAGATCTTCTAACTGAAGATCATGATCATTGATTCTTTCTGAGGCAGCGGTAGTCAGACTGACGCGTTAGATAAAATACATCAAGTACGTGTGTGCACAAAATCTGACATCAGATCAGTCCAACGTTAGGAATTGATCAAATCTGAGCGAACGCGACGGCTAAGTTGATTCTTTAAATGCCAGCTCAGCTAGACACAGAGGCCAGGTTCCTGAGGAAAATGAAGACGATGACAGCGTTTATGGTGTACATGAACGTGTGAGGTAAACACTCTCAAACGGTTTGATGTAAAAAAGCTAATTATATCCTTCTCCACCCTGGATTATTTTTCCCGCTGCCTATCCACCGTCTACAGACGCTCGGTCTGAAACGGCTCTCATCGCCCTGCTCTCTTTACCCTTATATTCAAAATGAAGTGTGTTAAAGAATAAAATCTAATTAGGTCTCAGTTTCCCGAAGGTATCAGAGTGTTGAGATGATTTTATAAATTAGAAAGAGTGTTTAAACTGATACACAGTCATTTCTTCCATCTCTGTGTTATGACACTTTGGAGAAATTTGAGCCTCTGTTACATACTGAAATTAATCAGAATATCCCAAATATGTTCAGGACCTAACGATTCCCCGATGAGGAAAGCAATCCCAGACTGCACCACAGAGGAAACGCTAATTAACCCCTCAATGTAGGGCAGGTAACCAGGGTACACTCTACCACCAGCTAATGATTCCTGTTAGCATTTAGTCAGTATTAGAGGTGTTGGAATCTTTGGTCCTTTAAAAAGATCCTAATCTATAGTCAGGAAGAAGTGATGTATTTCCTCAGATGCAAACAGCACCTCAAACTCATATCCATCTAGATTCCCAAATCTTCAAACCCAACCAGCACCATCCAAACCCAAATGAAAACCAAAGTCAAACCTAAAGAGATCCTGAGACAAACAAACAAACAAACAAACAAACAAACAAACAAACTCCAAACCCAATCAGGACCCCGATCCAAATCACAGAAACACCATTCCATTCCATCACCATTTAACCTGCATCCTAATTAAAACACAACCAGTACCCAAACCCCAAACCCATCCAGCACCCTAAGATAAATTCCTACCAGTATTCAAATCCAAAATCCAACTACCATGCCAATCCCAAACCCAAGCAGTACTCCAACTAGTGCTCCAATCCCAACCAGCAGGTCCAACTGACATGCTAATCCCCCAAATAACTAGTACTCCAATCCAAATTACAACCAGCATCCCAAATCTAAATTCACATTTGTACCCCAATCCCAAACCACACCCAAATCCAAATTCAAACCAGTACCTTAATCCCAAACCCAGCCAGCGCAAACATAAACATTACCAGCAGAATATTTATAAATGCCAAACCCAAAGCAACCTTAGACCCAATCAGTACCTGATCCTGAACTCAATCAGCACTACAACACCTAAATACAATATCAAAACCAAACCCAACCATCACCCCTTCACCCAAACATCGGCTGCACCCAAAGACTACCAAACTGAAAAAATACCCATAATCTAAAGACCAACCACCACCACCACACATCCTACATCCAACCTCAATCTCACCACTCCATACACACCCCTAACCCTAACCCTAAGCATAAACAGCAGAAGAAGACTTGCATGATTTACACGATTAAACCTAGAAGTGGCTAAGACAATAACCAGAACATGTCTGAGATCAACACTAAACATTTTCACCACAATCCAAATCCCAACCAGCACTCAGATCTCCAAACCTAATTACATCCTCAGATCCAACCAGATCCCCGATCCTGAACTTAACCTGCACCACAAATCCCAAATCCAACCACAATCTCAATACCCAGTCCAACCTGAATTCCAATCCCAAACTTATCCAGATTCCCAAACATCAGGAACTCCTCAGACTGCTCCAGAACTTCAAACCCACATCTAAACGGCTTCTCAGGCACGTTCCATCCGTCCTTTAAATCCAACCTTCTGTCAGATCTCAGATCATGATAAATCCTCTGACCTCTACTGAGGTCATGATACTGAACCGGTACATGATACACCATCTCCAACACGTTGGGCTTGTTCTTCATGTTAAGCTAGTCCTTGCCTTGCCTGTGTGCGATTGAGGCGCGAGGCCTCCTTGTACCTTCCTGCTCCTGCATTCCCGCCACTGCCAGCTTCACTCCATACAAATCCAATTTAGCAAATCTATTTTGACATTGAATTTGCACTCATTCAGATGTGCCATCAGGCTGTGTGTTTCCCAGGCTCCACTCCCTAATGAAAATGTCTACAGGGGAGAGCTCATTACTGGATCTGCTACTCAGGATTCTCTTTTCTCAAACATTCCCCACCATCAGAATCTAATCCACACACACACACACACACACACACACACACACACAGCAGAGTGTTGCTGCCTTCACGTTGCCGATATTCCCCACAGAGCCTCCATGAAATGGGAAACAGTAATATGTTTGAACATCATTTTTCTGTTGGACTCTTGATTGGACTCTTGATTGGACTGTGATGCTTAGTGATGCATTTTACAACATCTGCCATTGCATTTAGTGTCTCCGTCTTTCATTTTCCATCCAGAACAAGCGCGGGCGAGGACGTGAGCGTGACTATGGCCACAGTGAAGGGGCGAGTGATACCACACACACGGTGATATTTGAAGATATTTCTACGCTTACGATTTGCATCAAAATATAAAATCCTGCTAAAAACATGAATTTTAAAAAGATTCATTCGCCAGTACGTGAATGTCTGCGTAATTACTTAATACTGAAAAGATTTACTCTAACTACTGAACGATACATTTTTACAATTTTAAAGATTCGGTACAAACAAAGTGTTAAAAAAAAAAGTGTAAAATCATCATTTTTAAAAACAATTAGAAAAAGATATCATGATGCCTGTAATATCTCGGTAAAGGGTATTGTCACCTTTACCCTGTATGTGGTCCTAGATTGGATAAATATCTGATACGTGGCCATGCAACATGAACAAGAACACTCAGATTGGAAGTCATGTGACTTGTACACAAAGTGCTTTGATTTATCAGTGAAGACAGCGACAGCAGTGACTATATCCCGTGGGCGGGGGGGAAATGGCTGATTTGGGAATCAATTCAAGCAAAATTGTACGAAAACAAAAACCAAGAAGCGTTTGAAACGACTGCCCGAGAAATGGACGCGTGCACGCAGTGTTTCAGGGAACAGGCGCTTCGACTGAAAGACAACCACAGCTCACGTACAGTTACAACATGAAATAAAACCATCGGATTAAACACCGGACCAACATCTGGACAACACTACAAACCTAAACACCATGAAATGACCAAAACATCACACGGATAACTGAAGCCGTGTGTCTTAACACCAGAAAATGTCTCAAATTAGATAAAAAACACAAGGAAGCGTCAGATAAACCTAAACACCGGGCTACAGTCGAAACTTAAACACCAGAAAAGACTCAACAGATCAAAGACTCCAGAAAAGACTCAAAGACCGAGATCATTTTCATTCTAAACACCACACGACTGAATCTATAACGCCGAGACACACGGCGAGCCTGTTACACCACCTGAACACCACCCGAACACCACCTGAACACCACCTGGCCAACTAATAAGATTAAACACCACAACACTAACGGCTCGCAATACCACCTTAAACCTCCAAAAATGATCGAGTCTTTAAGCCTAAACACCAGGAATCAGATGACACGATAAGCTTGAATACCGGACCATTAGGAACCTAAACTCCAACATAAATACTGCAAGTGTAAACACCAAACAAACACTGACTGACCTTCTAACATAAAACCAACGAATCAGCAGAGACTATAAAGCTCAACCTCAATCTCAAGCACACCTGAGACTACAGACCGGTTACCGGGAACGTGTCTGAGGTTATACGCGTAAACGGTGTGTCGTGACCCCAACACATGACGTTTCAAGCTGCAAAAATTATTTTTAGTCCCGTTCCACTTTTAGTAAAAATTTAAAAGGGGTGATTTTATCCAGAAGAGATTACAGGGCTGAACCGGTCTGAGTCTGGTGTAACGTTCAGTCTGATTTCTCTCCAACAATTACGCTTTCGGCAAATTACCCTCGATTAGGCAGTGGAGCAGCAGCTGCATGAGACCTCTCACACACACACACACACACACCCCCTACAGCACAGTGTGCGGTTGTTGCGGTTGTTTTTAACCCTTTAAACCCCAGGATTTGGGTTCAGATCGACTTTCCCTCGCTCTGTAACGTCACTGCAGTTACTGAGTAATGTGCAGAATGACCGAATCGTAATCAGACCGTTTAACTGCATAAATATTTCTTAGTGACTTTTACATTTTATTCGCTTGTGTTTTTATTTATGTATTATTTATTATAACAGTTACACATTTGTTTACGTCACAGTATCAGTTAACACTTCATGCTGAATTAAGCAGCGATGGATATAAAATCGTTGTACAATATACAATATTTGTGGCTGTCCCGATGATATAGAACCCTTAAGGGTTCTTGGAGCCATTAAAAGGTTCTACGTAGAACAAATATTTCCCTGTCAGAAACCAAGAAGAACCCATTTCCAGAAGCAAAAAACACTTCATTATATCCAATGAAACCATAAATATATATGTATATATAACATCATAAATCTTTCTGTAAGAATGTGCCAAGTACAAAGAAGCTAAACGTGACATGTTCTAGAGTTTGGACTTATCCAGTTAATACACACACTCTTCAAAAGAATGGGTTCTTCAAAAAAAAGTTCATTTTTGGTAAAAAAAAAAACAAAACAAAAAACAAAACAAAAACAAACCTTTCCCCTTCCTGACCAGGAACTAATCTGTTTCTAGGGTTTCAGGGTTCTATGTAAAACCTTTAAGAGGTAACTCTTTACCATAACAGTAAATAAATAATCCTGCACTAATACCTGAATTAAATCTTACTGAAATATGAGCTAGTGATGAGTTAAAGCATGTACTGATCACGAAGTAACGAAGAGCTGACCTTCACTAGGACACGAGTCTTCTGAATTCCTGCGTGAATAACGAGGGATTATAACTACATGCTCCTACACGTCTGCGAGTTCATGTTCATGAACACGCAGGGTAAACTAAATCAAACGTGCTCTAGAAGAAGAAAGAAGGTGAATTAAACCTGCATCATTTCAAATTCTTTATATCGTTTTCCGTACGCATCTGCACTCACAAACATCACTGCACGGCGCTGGATTCCTTTCACTGGAGACTCCTTCCATAACCGTTAAAGAAGCATCTCCTTACAGAAAACGCTTACACACTCCGAAAACCTCTTCATTATCAGCGCAGCGTCTGCGGGACACGTCCCTGCGAACGAGCCGTTGCTATAGAAACCATAACGTAAATTAGAACGAGCACGTTAATATAAACCTGCGCTACTGTCAGAGCGGCTGTTCCAGAGAATTAATCACCACCTTCTGACCAATCACAGTCCAGAACTCAGCAGCGCCGCGTGTAATGATACGTTAGCGCTCAAATCTGCACTCGGGATGATGAAGTGGAACAGAGAGACAGAAACGGGGTCGAATTTCCCACAAGGAAGTAATGACACGGATTTTCCCTCTAGAGGAGCGCACACACTTCCTCATTAACACGGACACGCCTGTCTCACGCCACATACACATCTGTAGTGCGTTATAATCCTCCTAGAGTTTATACAGGTTAGGCAACTGCAATTTTAAATAATAACAGCAGGAACTAGCCGATGTCTGATCCGGGTGTCTGATCCGGGTGTCTGATCCTGGTGTCTGATCCAGGTGTGATACGGTGCTCGTGTACCTGTAGTGATACCAACAACCGATACCAGGTAACACTACGTAACGTGAGACTGCTGTACTTTGTCACGCTAACGAACAGACGACACGACAGCGATCTGGACGTGTTTCACGATTAAAGATCAAATTCCTGGCCCAAAGTAAACGCCCCCTCAGGATGGAATTCCTGCAACATGGGACGGTCTCCTCAACTCTGAGCTCAGGGAGTGACGGAGCAACATGGCCGCTCACAGCATCAGCAGTAATCACAGCAGCACTTCTGACCTTTAAATAAGTTACACTATACACACACACACACACACACACACACACACACACACCAGCTTTAGATCATTAACACACAGATATATTCACATATTAAATCTATAACACTGATTCTACACGTCACTGTTCTGAGGTGAATATCCGCACACTCAGCGCAGTTAGCTGGCTAGCTCGATGCTAATTAAAGATGAACGTAGAGGCGTTTGTGGGTTTTTTTCTTCACTTTTTGACCTCGAACTCGCAGAGCTCGGAAACGACGTCATTACGAGCGCCGCCTTCCTGTTTCCGAGGGACGTCCAACGCAGCGTTATCCCCCCTAAAAAATATTTGGCTAAAACGCACAAACCCGACATCTTTTAAGCTCTTTAATCCCATAAAGGATTTCGTAAAAGAGCTGCCAGAGGAGTGTGCTGTAATACTCACACATTAAAGTTCAAAAGTAAAACCAAACCAAACAAAAATCTTACAGATAGAATTCCACCTTCAAACTCCAGGAGGCGGAGCCAAGAGGGAGGAGTTATATCAAACTCCTCATATCACTAAAAAAGAAAAAACAGAGGCAGTTCTGGTCATTCAAGATGGCGTCCGTCATAAATAACGCTGCAGTGTTCAGCTCCGCGGGCGAAGTTCAGCTCGTGCGTCTGTGTGACATCACTGAGAGAATCAAACACACTTCCTTTACATGTTAGCTACTTTAGCTTCTGTACAAAACGTCAGACTCAGACTTCACACACGGCGTACACACACTCGGTCGATGGAGCCGAGCCGAGCCGAGTCGGTACGAGGAGGGAAGACGTGTGTGTTTGTTTTAATTATTTTTAGTCCGAACTGTTCCTTTAAGTGCGGTTCTGCATCATGGCCACTGCAGCTCTGACAGCCTGTTGCAGTCGGCGTCACACTGCCTCCGTTCTCCTGAATGAACTCGCACAGCGCAGGATAAACACCCGTCTCCCGAAATAAACACCGCTGAGCTTCCACACTTCATCCAACAGCAACCCCACAACCATTTTACTGTCTGTGATGCACTATAACACAGTAACACACACACACAGTATAACCTGTACACACACACACACACACACACACACACGCTGCTGGGATTGTACAACACGACACTTAACACCATGTTTTCAGGCATGATGACCTCGCCACTCCATCACGCTGATGGTCAGAATCATCCCGAGCGTCGTCAGTATTGATCAGGGATCTGAACACGGCAGAGCGGCGTGTAGCCCGCGCACACACACACACACACCACCACCACGCACAACAAAGACCAGCGCTGAATCAACACTCACAGTGTTCACACGCATCAAACTCAACGCCGCCTGACTGCATCTGCAGTAACATTAACGGTACCGAGAATGATTAATCGTCCAGACCCCGATTTCTAAAATACAAACGTGCACGCGGCCAAATACTCCAGACTAATGCACAAAGCTAAACATGTAGCATGCACAACACTACTCCAGTCTGCAGTTAACACCTACAGGTGTTGAATAAACACTCGCAGCGCACGATGAACTCTTAGCGTTACCCGTGGTAGCGTTATACATTACAATACATATATAACTACCACAGTGTCGAAATGAACCCTTACACCGTTCACTCGTGTGAAACCGAGCGCGCACAAATACTAAGATTTCAGTCAACACCGCAAGTGTTTAACGTATGACTCGACTCAACACGGTGGACGTTAATACTGTCCCATCAATACACTGCTGTCGACGGGTGTTGAGTCAATTCAACACTGTGAAATCTCCAGGTGTTTACTTATCCCTCTGAACATTTAGACTAGAGGTGTTCATGTAACGTGCCGTTCTTTAGGTGTGGGTGTTGATTTAAAAACCGAAGACGTAATTCAACACTGTACGTATCATTACACGCCTGCGGACGTCGATTTATCCCTGCAGGAGTGAAGTCAACACGCTAGGTGTTTGACCGGCAGGTGTTGATTGAACACTGTGCTAAAGCTGTAAGTGTAAACCTAAACTCTGTGTGCGTTAATAAAAATCTGCAGGTTTTGATTCAATACTGTGAGTCAGTTCGACACCGTACACGTTAACCCTGCAGGCGTTAATACACATCTGGTGTTATCAGGAGTCTGCAGGTGTTGATTTATCCCCATGAGAATTCGTTCAACAGTCGAGGTGTTAAGTCTAATCGCTGAGTGTTGACTCAGTGCTGCAGGTGTTAATTACCCCTGTGAGAGTTCATTAAATACTGCAGGTATTAAACCAAACCTGCAGGTGTTTAATTATCCCTAAGACTTAACAGTGCAGGTGTTTATCTAACGATGTAAGAATGAATTCAACACCGTACGTATTACTGCACGCCTGTGGCGGTTGTGTGAAGTCTGTAAGTGTTAATTCGACGCTGTAGGTATTAACACGAACACTGCGGAACTTGATGTGAATCTGCCGCTGTTTATTCCTGTAAGAGTTAACACCCTAAGTGCTAATGTACATTAGTAAGTGTTGATTTCTCTCCTTCAACACACAGGTGCTCATTCAGAAGGTGCTCACTTAAACCTGCAGGTGTGTGTGAGAGTTAAACACTGCAAACATTAATACACACCTGCATGTGGAAATTCAGCAGTGTACAGTTAACACGAAGGTGTTTATTTAACAGTGTAAGACTTCATTCAGCGCTGTGGTGTTGGTATAAATGTGCAGGTGTTAATTCCGCACTGTAAGTGTCAACTCTCCTCTGCAACGCTTAACTCCGTCGCGCGCGCGCGCGTGTGTATGTGTGTGTGTGTGTGTGAGTGTGTGTGTGGCGTTATGTCGCTGTTACCTGATGTCCTTGGTTTCTCTGAGGCTCGTGCTCTGCGCTCGGGTTCGTGTCTCCGTCACGGTGCCATTCCGCTCGCGCGCCCTGTTGCTGCTGTTGTTGTTGTTGTTGCTGTATGCCACAGGGCCGCTGCGCGCACAGCTCGTGCGGTGTTCCTCTCGCGCAGCTCTCGGGGAGACTGCTCCTCACGAGCCGCTGCTGCTGCACCTGCAACCGAGCCGCCTGCGGGTCCTGGAGCGCGTGAGCGGCGGTTTCGGGCGGCTGGCCCGCGGGAGCGCGCGGCGGCTGATGCTGATGCTGTTGCTGATGCTGTTGCTGATGCTGTTGCGCTGATGATGATGATGAAGATAGCGGTGATGATGATGAAGGTGCCGCTGGCGGGTTTTGCAGCAGCAGAGCGGTGAACGGATTGCTGCTGCTGCTGCTGCTGCTGATCTGCTGTAGCGTTTGTTGTGGCTGCTGCAGTTGTTGCTGCTCTTCCGGCAACGACCCGCCTTCTTTTCCGCAGCTGCACGAGAGACGATGCGCAGGTTTGCTCCACTGGTTCCCTCGAGACCGATCCTCCGCCAATCGCGAGCCGCACCAGGCGGGGTCACCGACAGATTCCGGGGAAACGGAACCGAGAGCTCGAGCTGACGGTTTCGTGAAGGTGCAGTTGCGCCGCTGGCTGTTCGCGAGACTCGACTCGGCGCCTTGACTTTGTGATGATGGTGATGATGATGATGACGGTTCTCGTGCGCCGCCCCGTTGCAGTTGTCCGGTCGCGCTGGGCGGTTTCCGGTGTCCACGCGCACTGTGAGACGGCGGCGGCGGCGGTGGAGGCGGCAGGGTGTAAAACGGCACTGCTGAGGATGAGGATGGCGATGCTGCGTGCGGTCTCTGCTGTTGCTGCTGTCGGACAGCGCGCGAGTCTCGATGCCGCATCACCGCCTCCTCCTCCTCCTCCTCCTCCTGCTGGTCGCGTGCGGCGGGCTGCGGACCGAGCCGCTTCGGCGCGCTCTCGCTCACGGTGTTGCGTGCGGCGCCGGCGGAGGCCCCCACCGTCGAGTCCACGCGGCTCGTCTCATTGGTGGGTTGGACCAGAACCAGCCTCATCTCGCCCCTCCCTCCCTCCTTCACTTCCTCACTCCCTCCCTCCTCCCGTGATGCTACGCGCGCCTTCAAATAAAGCGGACCAGATCACGGGCACGAGCGCAGACGCAAAAGCAGAACCTCTCCAAGCGCATTGTGCTGCAGGGAGTTGTGCTGGTTTGGGAGAAAATTAGGATTAGTGATGAAAATAATCCGTTCTTTTTATTCCTCAGTGATGAAGTGTTTTTGTGCCCATTTCCAGGTCCCGTTTGTAATTTCAGATCCGTGTGAAGTTCCGCTTCCTGCAAAATAAATAAATAAATAAACAAACAAACAAACAAATAAACACATGACGTTACAATACTATTTTTAAGGATCTGAGTTTTCTAAGAACTTTTCGAAGCTTTAGGAACTCGGTAATAATTTCATCCTGTATTATTTAGACCTGGCGAGGAATACTCTGTTAGGAAAAAGAAAAGATTCCTCCAGGGATTTATTAATGTTTAATGGTTCTAGCTTTCAGAAGACACAGTGTGGAACCTTTCATGAAGGGCATGCAGTCTGTAGCGGGGTTCTAGACAGAATCTTTCAGGATTCCTTCAGAAGGACAAACCAGAGAAGAATTTAGGAGTTCTATACAGCTAGAGCTACTATTACTCTATAAAATAAACTACTGAATAAAACGAGGGGTCCAGATCCTGTGAGCCGGACAGCGTTCTAAAGGGTCCAGGTGGAACTTGTTCAGCAAGGGGGAACAGCCACATTGACACTTTCTCAAAAGAAAGGCGAGGATAAACGAGTGCAGTTTGGGTTTCAGCATGGAGGCTGGACTCGTTTTGTCCCAGAGGAGATGTGAGAGGAGATGTTCGAGCGTGGACCGGGGCAGCGGCAGCAGAAACCTGATCGTTTTCATTAGGTAATTAATCCTGGAGAGCCGGAGAGGCACCTGGTCAGCATGAAGTATCGCTTGCTCGCTGGTTCGGGAGGCAGAGCTGTGTATGAGCGCATGAATTATTCATCTTTCAATCCCACTCCAAGTTCAGAGAGAAAACGGGGGTGGAGGTGAAGGTGGAGAGGTGATGAAGGGGGGGAGGGGGGTGGCAGGGTGGAGGGGTTTCTCATCTGAATCTGACTCCATTAGAAAAAAAACAAAAGAACAGTTCTTTGTTCGTTCAGGCCGCTCTAGCTGAACCCGTGTCACTTTTCTTAGGGCCGTGTTCTGTTCAGGACCAGAGGGAACAGAGACGTTCCTCAGATTCACATCATCACCTAAACTACAAGAAACAGTTTCTAAAAACCAAAGCAGAAACATCCAGTTTCCTTTAAAAAAAAAAAAATCCTCTTCTAAGGGTTCAGGACTCAGAAATAGACGAGTATAATAAAATAATAATAAAAACCGAATCATAGAGTGAAGTGCACTTCAGAAAGAGAGAGAGAGAGAGAGAGAGAGAGAGAGAGAGAGAGAGAGAGAAAAGAAAGAGAGAGACAGAGAGCAAGAGAGGACACATAGATAGATTTAAAAATAGTTTCATACATATTGATAAGTTTACTGTAGGTGAACACTCTTCCCTCTCTGTTCCTTTATTAACTCTTCCACCACTGCACCAAACCAGTTCAACCAGGTACACACAGATAAAGCCTCTCACTCGCCTCTCACACACAGATAAAGCCTCTCACTCGCCTCTCACACACAGATAAAGCCTCTCACTCGCCTCTCACACACAGATAAAGCCTCTCACTATTGGCTCACATTCCTATGTCTTCCGAATACCATATATGGAGCTGTCTTAGGCAAATATTCCCTTCTGCCTAGCCAATCAGTAGTTAACTCATTGTACCTGACGTGCGTCAAGCACGATACATATACACTGTTTTTCTTTCAGTAAAGACAGATCTTGCCGTTTGAATTTTGTGTGTCTGTTTGTCATCTGGCAAACTCTCCCAAACGTGTAGAGGGGCGAGGGCGCCTTCTTTTCTTGTGCACGTCCGCTTTCACTATTCTCAAAAATCACAACCCAAAGATCACGTTCATAACACACATTTATCTTTAAAAAAAAATTATTTTTAAATGTAACAGTGTGATGGAGATAATGATCCCAAACACACAGATTCAACACAGACATGATTGTGGGACACAAAACAAATGACAACCCTGAGAATATAAAAGATCATTCAGGAGGCTTCACCAGATTTTAACTCTAAGGGTGCCAATAATTATGGAACAAGCGTATTAGCAGAAACAATGTAGTAGTTAAGAAATCTATAAATGCTTGAAAAATGTTAGCGTGAAAATAAATCTACAGCAAACCCAGATGTTTCATTTGATGAGATTTCTTTTCTCATCTTCATGAAGGGTGCTAATATTTCTGGAGTTGACCATGTATCACACGTGGCTATATGACAGTGACATCACACATTTAATCTGCCTGTAAATTTCATTACAAAAAATATGATACTAAAAAAATAAAAAAGTACGATGAAAAATTGATGACTTTTGCTCAAACATGAAGCTCGAGATTTTTATAACATGACTAACATATAAAAGATTTTAAATTAAATTTTAATTCGGCATTGATGATCAGGTGGATCAAGGTATAGGAGGGTTCACACACACACACACAGTAAAGAGGCGCTGCTGGGGTACAGTAGAGGGAGGAGATTCTCCACTGAGGCAGAATCACGGGATTTCCTGACCTTAAAGCAGTCCAGCTTCCTGCTCTTACATAAATACACTGCACTTTATTTATTTATAGTGCGAGAGCCAACCTCCTCCTGCCACTCCACCTGTTCATTAAATGCCACGAGGATATCTCTCTCTCTCTCTCTCTCTCTCTCTCTCTCTCTCACACACACACACACACACACACACACACACATATATATATATATATATATATATACGCAACCCAAATTCTGGAAAAGTGGGAAAATGCAAAAAAACAAACAAAGAGTCATTTGAAAAGTCAGCTGACCCTGTACTGTATTGTAAACATGTTATTAACACATTTTTTGACGTTTTATTTTGTGAATTTAATTTGTTTTTGAAAATATACACTCATTTAAAATCTGATGACTGCAACACACTCCAGAAAAGTTGGGACAGTCGAGTGTTTACCCCTGTGTAACATCACCTTTTCTTTTAAAACATTTATTAAGTGTGAGTGTGTGTGAGTGTGTGTGAGTGTGTGTGAGTGTGTGTGAGTGTGTGTGAGTGTGTGTGAGTGTGTGTGAGTGTGTGTGAGTGAAGACACCAGTTGGTTAAGTTTATCGAGCGGAATTTTCATCCATTCATCCATTATACATTTCTTCAGCTGTGTAACTGTAAGCAGACCTTCCTCGCCTTATTTTGCGCTTCATAATGCGCTACACGTTGTCAATGGGAGACGGGTCAGGACTGCAGGCCATGCTCGCACCCGCACTCTCTGCTTACGCAACCATGCGCTCGTAATCCGGGCAGAATGTGGATTGGCCCCCATACCATGGGCACTGACACACCCCCATACCATGACAGACGCTGACTTTTGGACCTGATGCTGATAACAGCTCGGATGGTCCTTTTCCTCTTTGGAACACGACGGCCGTTTTTTTCAAAAAACTATTTGAAACCTCGACTCGTCGAATCACAAAACACGATTCCACTGCGCTACTGTCCATCTCAGATGAGACCGAGCCCAGAGAAGTGGGCGGAGCTTCTGGACAGTGTTGATGTACAGCTTCTGCTTTGCATAGTAAAGCATTAACTTGTATCTGTGGATGCAGCGGCGAATGGTGTCGACTGACAAAGCTTTACCAAAGTATTCCCGAGCCCATGTCAGATCTCCATTACAGACTCGTGACAGTTTTTAAGACGGTGACGTCTGAGGGATCGGAGATCACGCACATTCAGAAGTGATTTTCGGCCTCGCCCTTTACACACCGAGATTTGACCGGATTCCTTGAATCTTTTAACTATATTGTACACTGTAGAAGGTGAAATGTGCAAAATCCTACTGATTTGTCTTTGGGGAATGTTCTTCTCAGAGTGTTGGATTATTCACTGACACATCTGCTGGCAGATCGGCGAGACTCGACCCGTCCTTACTCTTGAAGGACTAGACCTTTTTTGGAGGCTCCTTATATACTATGATTAGACGATAATTAGACCTCACCTGTTTCACATCACCTTCTTATTTCAACTTCTCACATCGCTATTAGTCCTAAACTGCCACTGTCCCAACTTTTCTGGAACATGTTGCATGCATCAATTTCAAAATAAACATTTATCTTAAAAAAAAAAACTATGCAGTTGATTACATAAAACATCAAATACCCTGTCTTTATACGTTTTTTATTTAAATACAAGTCAAAGTACATTTACACGTCACTCATCTTTGTTTTTATTAGCATTTCCCAATACTGTCCCAACTTTTTCAGAACTGGTGTATATACACACACACATACACACACACACACGCGCATCCAAAAGTCTGAATGCAGAACCAGGTGTTTTTTTCCCTCAGTTATAAAACACTAATGTGAGGTTCTGCTACACTGCTTCATTTAATTGCTGTCAGTTTTATAGAAACAGTCGAGAAGAACATCTACAACATCCACTTTAGTCCTGATGTAGAAATGTGTTCAGTGTTCTGTACATACGTGTGCAACACAGAGGCATGATCTCATCCATTTTCTCAGCCGTGTGTAAATGAGTTATGACGCTGTAAAGAAGAGAGTAATTTCTCAGGCCCATCCTCAGGCCCACATCCTTGGGCCCATCTATAGGCCCATCCTCCGGCCCATCTATAGGCCCATCCTCAGGCCCATCCTCGGGCCCATCTATAGGCCCATCCTTGGGCCCATCTATAGGCCCATCCTCGGGCCCACATCCTCGGGCTCATCTATAGGCCCATCCTCAGGCCCATCCTCAGGCCCATTCTCGGGCCCATTCTCGGGCCCATTCTCGGGCCCATCCTCGGGCCTACAACCTTGGGCCCACAACCTCGGGGCCATCTATAGGCCCATCCTCGGGCCCATCTACAGGCCCATCCTCGGGCCCACAACCTCGGGCCCATCCACGGGCCCATCCTCGGGCCCATCCTCGGGCCCATCCTCGGGCCCATCCTCCACAGCGTGTGGTATGACATTTC